>NW_025215197.1:51362-54521 GCF_004010195.1 Chiloscyllium plagiosum | reverse complement strand
GTACAAGGAAAAAATATTGTGTGTGAGTGACAAAAATGGCAATAGTCATGCGTGATCTTAACTTCCCAGCTAACACTCTTGGTTCCATTGTAAAAACGTTTGGAGAACCATAATCAAAGAAATCCCACATGTCCCATAAAACATCACGAGGGATATCTTGGTAATTGATTAGTCTACTGGTGACTTAATTTTCCTATTTTCTTGGAAACCATCTCTTTAATTGTGAGCATCAGAAAAGGCTTTCTTTTGCCAGCAAGAAATAAATATGTGATTAACCTTTGTTCGTTTCATGTATAAGAACACTGAGACTTCTCTGCACTGCACATCCTTTGCGTTTCTATCGATTTTAATAGTAGCGTGTCTTTTGATTCTTCCCAACAAAGTACATGACCTCGCATTCCCGACATGAAACTGCATCTGCCAAGAATACTCCAATTGTTGGAGGGAATTCTGAGGAACAGAGTGTACATGTATTTGGAAAGACAAGGACTGATTCGGGACAGTTAACATGGCTTTGTGCGTGGGAAATCATGTCTCACAAATTTGATTGCGTTTTTTGAAGAAGTAACAAAGAAGATTGATAAGGGCAGAGCAGTAAATGTGATCTATATGGACTTCAGTAAGGCGTTCAACAATGTTCCCCATGGGAGACTGATTGGCAAGATTAGATCTCATGTAACAGCAGTGTACCTAACACCGACCCTTGTGGTACGCCGCCAGTACCTGGACACCAAGAAGAACATGTTCCATCAACTACAACACTGTTTTCTATTGGCAAGCCAATTACTGATCAAAGCTGCAATCTCTCCCACAATTTCATTCAACCCCTTTTTTATAATAGCCTATTGTACGGAACCTTATCGAACAACTTTCTGAAACCCATATACACCACATCAACCGGTTTACTGTCATCTCCCTGTTTGGCCACTTTGTCAAAAAAGTCAATAAGATTTGTTAGGCAAGGCCTACCCATCACAGAACCGTGCTGACTGTCCCTGATCAGATTATTCTTTTCTAGATGGTCATAAATCCTATCTATAATAACCTTTTCCAACACATTACCAACAACTGCAGTGAGACACACTGGTCTGTAATTACCAGGGTTGTATCTACGACACTTTTTGAACACGGGAACAACATATGCTATGCTCCATTCCACAGGCACTATTCCTGTAGACAACGATGATTTTACGATCGACGCCAAAGGCTCATCAATTTCTTCCCTTGCTTCCCAGAGGATCCTAGGACAGATCCCATCCGGCCCAGGGGACTTGTCTGTTATCTCACTCTCCAGTATTTCTATCACCTAATCCTTGTGAACCTCAATCTCTACTACTCTAGACGCAAGTATTTCAGTATCTTCCTCGCCAACATTTTCATTTTCTATAGCGAACACTGTCGAAAAATATTTATTTAGCACTTCCCCTATCTCCTCTGACTCCACACACAACTTCCCACTATTTTCCTTGATTGTCCCAAATTTAACTCTCGTCATTCTTTTATTCCTGACATACCTATGGAAAGCCTTAGGGTTAACCCTGATCCTATCTGCCAACAACTTCTCATGTCTCGTCTTGCCTCTTCTCAGCTCTCTTTTTAGGTCTTTCCTGATATCGTTGGAACCCTCGAGCGCTCTTACTGAGTTTACACATTTTGTCCTAACATAAGACTTCTTGTTCTACGCTTCCTAAATCTTACCTCATTGCATCGTAATTTCCCTTCCACCAGCTGAAACTCTTGCTCCGTGGAGTACATCTATCCCTTTCAATCACGAAAGTAAACTTGAGAGAATTGTGAACGCTGTCTCCAAAGTGCTCACCTACTTCCGAATCTAAAACCTGGCCAGGCTCGTTACCCAGCACTGAATCGAAAGTGGCTTCGTCCCTTGAAGGCATGTCTACATACTGTGTCAGGAAGCCCTCATGCACGCACTGGGCAAAAACTGACCCATATATAGTACTCGTACTGTAATGATCCATGTCAATATTTGGATTTTGTCTTGAGTGTTCCAGAGTTTTTCATTGTAACAGAGTCCAGATGAAGTCTGCATTCCTCACGTACGTGAGCGAGAATTCTTTCAATTACTCAGATCAGTTCCTGTCCCGAGAACATCAGAGTCAATGTCCAATCGGCTACTCGGTCCGACAGTTCACACTTCTTCATTCTCCTCTGATTCCATTTCCCAAAGAGTTTCTCAAGATTTCCAAAGTAGGAGCCTTAATTATATGGTTTGCTTCTTAAACATTTTTCCAACTGCCAACTGACAATATTTTCACAGTATCTCTTCACAATCCTCTGGCTTGCACCATGTCCAGGGATGGGAATTCCCGTATGGTGGAGAGATTCCCGAGGCTGGTGAGTTTCACTTTGGAACAAAGATGGCTAAGTGACAATTTCCTGCGGTTGTGTGTAATGATGAGAGAGGGAGCAGTGGGGAATGAGCACTTTGACAAGCAGGAAGAAGTGTTCCCACTGACCCGAGTCAGAGAACAGAGGACAGGGATTAAAGGAATCTAATGAAAAGCAGCACTTCTGCTTAGGACGTTCAATAACAGCTGCAGAAACCCGATGTGTCGAGCAGTGTATCTGGAAAGAGAAACAGAGATAATGTTTTAAATATGGAACATTTCTCATGAAGAACTTGAGTTTCCCCAAATCTAATCAAATTACCGGCCTGGTTTGCAGAATAAGGTTTCTGAACTTTGAGCGAGAACGGTTCCAGCAGGAAAGCATTCATAACGTAGTTAGCAGGATTCGAACCTACGTGGGGAAACGCCAATGGATTTCTAATCCATCGCCTTAACCACTCGGCCATGACTACAGACAGCGCAGTTCTGTTGAGCATTGACCGTGATCTCATTGAAAGCTCTCGCTGACTTGATGAGCTAAATGCTTCCATCTCCTTTCATACCTTTGGTGTCATTTGTCAGGTGCGAGACACCAAGTTAAAAGAACAAAAGCACAAAGGTAAGAAAAGATATTTGCAGCCAAACTGAGTCAAAATTATTTATTGAAAGGAAAATCACACTTGGCAATTTTCTAGATCTCTTTGCGAACATGACCAGCAGAGGTAAGCAAGGGAGCTATTGATCTGAGTGTTCTTGGACCTGAAGCAAACAAAGGTTAGTGACATATTCATTTCTTTTTCTGGCGAACGAA
>NW_025215197.1:47899-49552 GCF_004010195.1 Chiloscyllium plagiosum | reverse complement strand
TGCAGTGCAAGCCGATTATGTCATGAACTGCTCAGAGAAACGGCAGCGAGGCCATTCAGGACATACTGGTGGTTTAGTGCATTGCCAAGTCACAGGAAGTGCTCACCAAACATAAAACAAAACGGAACAGCAATAATCCATGAAAAATGAAGTTTTCCAATTGCACTCGTGATGTAATTAGGTCAACAATGCGCTGATGACTCCATCTGATCGAGGGGACCAATCACCAGCCCCCTTCACCAGGACAGTAATGAATGAAATGCGAGAAATACAAAAAACATTTCTCATCGCGATTGCTAACTTTTTCGCCACTGCAACAACAAAAAAGGCGAGCAGCTCTAATGCAGAATCTGGTTTCATATCAGCAATGAAATAGTAATATCCATTCACTTTCAGTGAAAACGGTGAACAAAGGAAATTGTCTGAAATATGAATACCCAGCGCAGGCTACTTGGTTCCCCGATTATACTGCTGCACAGACTTTCATATTTAAAGGTACCTTTCAAAGAGAGTGTTTGTGGCTGTCCATATGACAATGGAAATTGTTGCCCTCGCTCTCACTGCCATTATTGATTTTGTTGGGTTTGGCATCCTCACCTTGCATGCGGGAGTTCAGTGTACAATTCTCCGCTGTGAAAAATCGGAGTGCTTTGGAGCAGAAAGATGCGAAGCTCGTGTGCTTCATGGAGATGTTGTTGGAATGTTTTGCGGTGCTGGGAAGTGGGATCCTCACAGTTCTGTGTAACATCCTCAGGGTTGCAGAGCCTGTTGTGAAGCCTATTGTCCTGTGGCGTTTGGAATTGATTTAGTTTCATTGCCGCTGGGTCCGGTTGTTGGTGTTGCAGATTGGATCCTGATCAATGTGTTTATTGATGGAATCCATGGATGGGTGCCCTGCTTCTAGAAAATCTCTGGCTGCCTTCTGATTGCCATGTTCTATTACTGTTGTGCTGCTCTCCAGGATGCTTTCAGCTGGCCGTGGCAATTAGTGACGGCCACACAGATTCTTTGCCAAGAAATGTATCCCACAACTGCATTCCCAGATGTCTGGCACACTAAATTGTCAACTAGGATATGCCATAAAGCAATTGAAACACCGTGCTTCTCTTTATTAAAATAAATTTCTGGAAACTGATAGCCAGACTCCTCTGAACATACGGATTTAGGACAGCTCATAAACCAACAGCCTCGCTGAGGGAAAGCTCACCAGAAAACAATATCCAATGCTCATCTTGTGCAGGACAAATGTGGTTGTCAAGATTCCACGCAGGGACTGCACGAAACACTGTATCGGAGAAACAGTCGGACAACTAGCGAGCTGCAATCATGAACTTCAGCCAGCCCGTATACGCCACGGGCAGATGTTCTTGTAGTTGTATGTAGGGCTTTGAGTGTTTCTGATTCAGGGTCTTGGACCGTCTGCAGCACTGGTTAATTCCTTGTGTTGTAACTGCTGTTGGAACATACGTAAAACTCGATTGCTCATTGAGATGTTCAAAAAGGGGAGTAGGGATAGCCCTAGTAACTATAGGCCGGTGAGTCTCACTTCTGTTGTGGGCAAAGTCTTAGAGAGAATTGTAAGGGATAGGATTTATGCACATCTAGATAGGAATAATGTGATCAAGGATAGTCAACATGGTTTTGTGAAGGGCA
>NW_025215197.1:27062-47466 GCF_004010195.1 Chiloscyllium plagiosum | reverse complement strand
TATTGGCTTTTATTGGTAGAGGAATTGAGTTCCGGAGTCCTGAGGTCATGATGCAGTTGTATAAGACTCTGGTACGGCCGCATCTGGAATATTGTGTGCAGTTTTGGTCGCCATACTATAGGAAGGATGTGGAGGGATTGGAACGGGTGCAGAGGAGGTTTACCAGGATGTTGCCTGGTATGGAAGGAAAATCGTATGAGGAAAGACTGAGGCACTTGGGGCTGTTTTCACTAGAGAAAAGAAGGTTTAGGGGTGACTTGATTGAGGTGTACAAGATGATTAGGGGGTTAGATAGGGTCGACAGTATGAACCTTTTCCCGCGTATTGAGTCGGGTATTACAAGGGGGCATAGCTTTAAATTAAGGGGGAGTAGATATAGGACTGATGTTAGGGGTAGGTTGTTCACTCAGCGAGTCGTTAGTTCATGGAATGCCCTGCCAGTAACAGTGGTGGACTCTCCCTCTTTATGGGCATTTAAGAGGGCATTGGATAGGTATATGGAGGATAGTGGGTTAGTGTAGTTTAGGTGGGCTTGGATCGGCGCAACATCGAGGGCCCAAGGGCCTGTACTGCGCTGTATTCTTCTATGTTCTATGTTCTATGTACATCCAAAATATTAGCCAACAGAAGGAATTTGGTGGTTTTTCCGGTGCTGTCCCTGTCATGCCCTCTGGAAATGGACTTATTGTGTGCTTCCTGATGGCTCGGTGCATGCTTCCGTGATCGTATTTTGGGCAGAAAGCTGCGTTTTAGCTTCAATAACGTGCGTTTGCAAACCTGGTACACCTCCCTGTATTTTGTTATCTCTTATTGTGTGCAATTGCAACACGGCAAATTATTAATTTACATTGGAAGGTGACAAAAGGAGGCGTATGAAATGCCAAGGTATTAATGACATTTATCAATTGGTTGCATATTACTTTGATTCAGGAGATAAGGATGTAAAACGTGTTTGTGTAGAAATGAGGACCAGTGAGGAAAGAAGTCATCCACAGGTGTAGTTTACAAGTGCACTCGCAGTAACCACTACGTACAAGAAAAAATACTACATGTGAGTGATAAAAGATGGCAATAGTTACGGGTGATCTTAGTTTCCCATCTCACACTCATGGTTCAATGGTAAAAAAAAGTTTGGATGACAATAATCAATAAATCATATCTGTCCCAGAGAACAACGCGAGCCATATTTTGGTCATCGATTAATTTACAGCTGACTTAGTCCTTGTCTTTTCTTGGAAACCATCTCCTTTGTTGTGACCATCAGGAAAGATATTACTTTTGACATAACGAAAATGAAGATTATGTCACTAATCTTTGTTTGTTTCATGCCCAAGTACAATCAGACGACCTTGATCAACTCAGCTAGTCATGCTAGCAAAGAAATCTGGAAACATGCCAAGTGTAAGTTTTTGCTCAATAAATAATTTTGCTTCAGTTTGATTGAAACCACCTCTCCCTAAAGTTGTGCTGTTCTTCTTTTAAAATGGTGTCCGGTATCTTCCAAATGACGGCAAAGATATTAGAGCAGATGGAAGCAATTTAGTCTATCAAGTCTGCGACAACATTCAATGAGATCATGGCTGATTTGGTTAATTCTCAACCCCAGTTTTTATCCTCATCTCCGTGATGTCCATGTCTATCTATCACAGCCTTGAATACACCTCGCCTTCACAGCCCTCTGTTGTTAGGAAACCCACAGATTTGCTACCCTCTGAAAGAGTGAATATCCTCCTTATCATTTTCTTAAATGTTTGATCCCTTCAGCTGTGAGAACGCATTCTCGTCCCAATTTCTCGGGGGTGTACATCCGAGCAGAATAAGCCCCTGAAGGTACGTCTGCACTCTCCAGTCTCGCTCCCTGTATTTGAAACATTTTCATATTTTGACCTCTGATTAAAAATAGTAGACCTAATTTGCACATCAGATTTGCCAGTGGTGAATTTTTTCAAGAAGACTTCAATGAGCGTAATTCTACTGGCAGTGAATAGGGCTAGACAAAATAGATTACTTACAGTGGGGAAACAGGCCCTTCGGGCCAACAAGTCCACACCGCCGCGCCGAAGCACAACCCACCCATACCCCTACATTTACCCCTTACTTAACACTACGGGCAATTTAGCGTGGCCAATTCGCCTGACCTGACCTGCACATCTTTGGACTGTGGGAGGAAACCGGAGCACCCGGAGGAAACCCACGCAGACACGGGGAGAGCGTGCAAACTCCACACAGTCAGTCGCATGAGGCGGCAATTGAACGCGGGTCTCTGGCGCTATCAGCAAGCACTGTTACCCGCTGTGCCACCGTGCCGCCCTAATGCAAGGACATTTTTCGTTCGCGATCCAGTGCTGTGTTTATTCACCTCTCTGCGCATGAAAATGGATCCTACCCATCCACTTTATCTCTCATCAATATGTGTGCAATTCAAATTGATGCGGCCATGACTACACGCGTGGAATGCGGTCTTAGTATGTCTTATGTAATGGAACGTTCCAACCTGAAACACCAGGATTTGGCTTTTCTTGGCATCCCAGCATCCTCCTCCTTTCGAAAGCAAGAAGTCTGACAGCGAATACTTGGGTACCAGGAAAAGCCAAATCCTGGTGTTTCAGGTTGGAACTTTCCGTTACATAAGACATACTAAGACAGCATTGCAAGCATGTAGTCATGGCCGCGTGATACAGGTGGTGGATTAGAAATCCATTGGGGCTTCCCTCAGCAGGTTCGAATTCTGCTGGCTCCGTTTTCAGTGATGTCATGCAGGACGAGTTTTCACTCACAGTTCAGAAATCTCGTCTCAACAAACAAGACCAGCCAGTTGATTAGACTTAGCAAACTCAAGTTATTAATCAAAAATGCAACACACTTAAAACATTATCTACGTTTCTCTTTTCACACTTACTGCCAGACCCATCGAGATTTTGCAGTATTCTTTGAATGTATAATTTTCCCATCATTATAAATTGCCGCAGGAAATTGCTGACAAACCATCTTTGCTCCAACGCGAAACTCACCAACATCGGGAATCCCTCCACAAAACGGGGCTTCTCATCCCTGGACATGGTGAATTACAGACGATTGTGAACAGAATTTGGGAAAATATTGTCACTTGTCAAGTGAAAAAATGTTAAGAAGGCAAAGCATGTCACCCAGTCTCCAGCTTTGTGAATCTTCAGAAACTCTTCGGGAAAAGGACTCAGGAGAATGAAGAAGGGTGAATTGTCAGACTGATCGGAATCAGTCAGGACAACTTTCCATTCTTTAAGAGGACGGGACATTGATTCTGATGTTCTCAGGACAAGAACTGATTGGAGACATTGTAGTAATTCTCGGTTCTGTACATGAGGAATACAAACCTTATATGGACACTGGGACAATGAAAATACTCGATGCCACACAAGATACTGAGAGGTTCGAAGAGAGATGTTCCCGATTGGAGCAGAGCTGGTTCAAAGTGACATGGGTGTTTCTGTCGTGGATGGGATCAGACTGTTCCCATGTCGCCATTATGAATGTCCCAGTCCTTATTTCGGAAAAGTAAAACTGGTAGAGGACAGTTGTCGTTCTGGGAATGGCAGCCTGAAGTGGGAGGTCAATCACAGACTGCTTTCGAGGATCGTCCAAGGCGTTAGGTTGGAAGTATCAGCTCATTCGACTGTTAACTGAAATGTTACTGGTTCAATAGCCCCAGGACGACAGAGATTGATGTTCATAATGCATCTGTTTTCTGTGCAGCACCGTTTTATGTTTCTAATGGGGTCAGGAAAATGTTTTCCAAACAGAAACCTCTGGTATGACGAACGATAAAAAACAGTTTCTGCATTGCTTTAATGTAAATGTAAAGAACTGTGGATTCTGGGAATCTGAAGCAAAGACAGAAACTGCTGTCGAAACTAACCAGTTTGGCAGTGCCTGTGGGATATTACCGAGTTCTGATGAAGGTTTGAAATATTTGTCTCTGATTCTCTCTGAATATACGCTGTAAGATCTGCTGAGATTCTCCTGGTATATCTGTTCGTGGTATTAACTGAATGCCTATTCCATTTATAAGGATGATACAACCAAACCCATCACAAACCAAAATTAAGAAATAACACCTCAGCATCGCAAGCCCAAGGATAACTACACGATACTGCACTTCTCCAGCTTCCACCCTAAACATGTTAAAGAAGACATACCGTAAGGACAAGCGCTTCACCTGCACTGGAACCGCTCAGATGAGGAATAATGCGAAAGACACCTAAAGATTTTGAAGGATTCAAAGTTTGTGCGAAGATTCGTAGCTCGGGTGCTCGTTGTTGTGGTTCTGTTCGCTGAGCTGGAAGTTTTTGTTGCAAACGTTTCGTCCCCTGGCTAGGTGAAACAACACGACCAGCTATCCTTAGTAGCCACACACGCAGACAACAAGCAACATGAATTCGACTTACCGAGTTCTGATGAAGTTTTGAAATATTTGTCTCTGATTCTCTCTGAATAGACGCTGTAAGATCTGCTGAGATTCTCCTGGTATTTCTGTTCGTGGTTTTAACTGAATGCCTATTCCATTTATAAGGATGATACAACCAAACCCATCTCAAACCAAAATTAAGAAATAACACCTCAGCATCTCACTCCACCGCAAGCCCAAGAAGAACGACACGATACTGCACTTCTCCAGCTTCCACCCTAAATATATTAAAGAAGCCATACCGTAAGGACAAGCGCTTCACCTGCACAGGAACCGTTCAGATGAGGAATAATGCGATAGACACCTAAAGATTTTGAAGTATATCCTCATGATGATGGGGTACATGTTGAACTGATTGATCGCCAGTTCCGGTGTGCCACAGTGAAAATCTGCTGTGAACTCGTCAGAAGACAGACAGAAGATGCGACTAATAGAGTATCTTTCATCGTCAGTACTTTCCTGAAGTTCAGCACATTCTTCACAGGATTCAGCATGTCTCCGATGATGATGAGCATCTCACTAAGAACATCCCCATGGCTTCAATTCTCACCTTCAAACACCCAGCAAAATTATAACATACGACCGTTTACAGTAAACTACTCAGCCTTCACATAGGATTAACCACAACACCACAGCACCATGCCTTCGCAACCTTTGCAAGACATGGACACTACCATCACCCGTTGGTACACCACCTACCACGTACACGACAGGTACCCATGTGACGCAGGCAATGTTGTTTGTCACATATGCAGCAGGCAATGATACCACAAGATACCACAAGATAACCAGTAATGGTATATTGGCGAGACCATGCAGATGGTGTGCCAATGGATGAATGGTAACGGCATAACAATTGCCAGGCAGGATTATTCACACCCAGTAGGGGAAGAGTTCAGGAATCAAGGACATTTGGTTTTCAATCTTCGACTAAATGTCCTCCAAGGCGGCTTTCGAGATACACAACAACGCAAAATCGCCGAACAGAATTGGATCGCCAACTGCCTTAGTTGTGGTGATGGCATCAACCATGATATTCGGTTAATGTCACACCACATGTGACCCACCACACTGTTCTGTATCTGTGAAATCTTCCTTATTGTTCTGTTTTCACACCATCACCGTGACAAATTGTTATTGTCTCTCTACCTTAATCACTTTGTTCAATATTCGCTAACTGATAATTTGGGTCAGACTCGCGGCATGCGACTCTACCAAATAAAAATCAGAAGAACTGGGAATGCTGTAAACCAGGAGTAAGGGCAAGGGTTACTGGGCGGGGTGGGGGAACTGGACTGGGGCATCGTGGCGAAGGGGGCAGGTGTTTCGCTGGTCTGGGGACATCTGTGGAGGAACATGAGAGTTAATGTTTCGGAACTGGTGATCCTTCCTCTGGTGTTTTTGTTGTGGAGAGGTTTTCCAGTTGCTTCTGTTTCTGTTCCATGTCATTCCAGTGCCTTGATTTGTCTCCAGTACGACTTTATTTTAATGGTTTGTAATTATCTCTCTGCCTCACTTTGTTGGATCATAGGTCAACCATTCTGTTGGCACTCAGTTATTGACACATTACTCACACTGTCTGACACTCTTGTTCACTTGCAGAGACTAAGTCTTTGACACTCCGCTCCCACAATTTGCCTGATATTTTGATCTGTCTGCCCTTGATCTCTCTTCCCTTCAAGTCAGTGTTCTGTGTTATTCCCTCCCACTTCACCTAACGAAAGGGCTCTGGTCCCAAATCTTGTTATTTCAAATAAACATGGGCATCTATAACCTGGTGTGATTTCTGAATTGGTCCATCGCAGTCCAAAACCGCAACCTCCACAGCAGGTACACGGAAACACCACTACACGTATTTTCCCTTCCACAATATTTTCAAGCTCATTTACTCCTGTTGCCGCATGTAATTCTGAACTTGTTGTTGTTCGTGATGAAATCTTAAGGTTCAAGCGGTTCTTTTGCAATGTATGTACTTTGGAATGTGGTTCAATTTCAAAGAAAAACATACTTCAAGGGACGATATATGCCTCAAAGCTTTGCCTGAGTTGTTTAAATGTCATTTATCTTGAACCCAGTGAGCTGACGGAAGAATAAACATGCTTTGCACTTCTACCACACGGTGCCAGGGGCCCAGATCAATTCCAACCTGTGGCGACTGTCTGTATTGTGCTTGTACTCCTCCCATGTGTGCGTGAGGTTTCCTCCCACATTATGAAAGCTGTGTAGTTTCGGTGGATTGCCAAATGGAAAATTACCCAACTTGTCGAGGTATGTGGACTTCAGGTTATTTCGCTGTGAGAAACTGGAAGGGGGTCGATTAGGAAGTGGTTTGTGTTGGGATAATCTTCACTGCTTTGGTGTGGGCTTGATAGACCGAACGGCCTACTTCCACACAATTGGGATTTTACGAAATTTATTGCGATCGTGCGATTTTTCATACAGTCCGAAAGATAAATAATGTTTCCAGGTGTCGTTTTGAATGTCTGCAAACGATATTCCAATTCTCACACAGGAGCTACACCTCGAACTCTGCACTTATGCAATTTAAAGTTGTGCATTCAGTGTCCACGCTTCGGAAATCACAGCTTTTTACCATTAAGATCAAATCTTGTGTTTCTTAATCTATATCATAAACAGTCGAATTAGTCTCATTTATCTACATTTAATGCATGTACTTCAAACTGATTGGAATGGTAACTTCTCAGATTCAGGTTCATTTTGATCGTGGATTGGTGGATGACAACCACTCTTCCCATCATCCCAAGTGGATTTGCAAGGCATCGGTCACCAACGCTGAGCCGTGCTGCTCCCTGGGAGAGGGTGAAGCGCGGTGATGGCCTGTTCGGTGACATCATACATGTATTTGTCTCCAGTCAGTTTCTATGGAGTAGGACTGACAATGAGGGGAAGTTCGAAGGCAAGAGCTGATTCTGGGAGGGGAAGCCTCTTGAAGAGGTTTTGGCAGTATCTGAGAGACTTTCCAAACTTCAAACAGGCAAAGTCATTGAATAAAATCTCGGGGGATGCCTTCTAACAGGAGAATGGTGTAACCGAAAATATATAACATAGCCTAAATGAAGATAAATACCGCAGTCTTAGCAGGACGAATGGTAAGCAGAACATATTTGATTGAGGACTTCCTGCTGCAGCCTTTAAGTAGCGCAGCTTAGTCAGCTGCTTATAAATGATGATAAAACATCTATCCTTTAACTGATCACCTTCAGCCACGTGCTGGAGTATGTCTAGTCTACTTATGTCTACGTTTTGCTGCAGAATGGCTATGGAGACGTGTATGTCTTTGATATCAGGCTTATTCGGAAGAATGGCTCCACTAAGGTTTGAAGTTAGCTTTCGTGATTCGTTGGTTAGCACTGCTGCCTTACAGCATGAAGGACCTGGATTCAATTCCAGCCTCAGGCGACCGTTTAAAGTTCGCATATTCTCCCTGTGTCTGCATGGGTTTCTTCGGGTTGCTCCAGTTTCCTACTACAGTCCAAAGATATGCAGGTTAGATAAATTGGATATGCTAAATTGTACCTCGTTCTCCAGAATGTGTTGGTCAGTAGCAGTGCAAAGTAATAGGGAAGGGAAATTGTTATGGGTGGAATACTCCTTAGAGGTTGCGTGTGAACTTGTTGGGCCTAAGGAGCTGTTTCCACACTGTAGGGATGGTATGATTCTATTTTATAACATCGGTACTTTAACAGCGTAAGGCATGGTACAATTCAGCAGCTTGCTAGTAAAATGGTGAATGGTGGATTCACGCTGATTATCTGTGTCAAAGTTAACTGGCAAGGTTCATCTCAATTGGAATTGACGACTATGCAAATTTAATTGAAACAGAATCATGGCTGGAAAATATCTCCAGTGCAAATGCATCACCAAATTCAACATTTCTATTCATGGCAAGTTGCTGACTCAGCCTATCTCAAATGTCTGATTACATGAATCTGCTGCAAGAACACAGGGAAACATATTTCCAAACTGCTCCTCTTAACTCTGTAGCTTAAGCGTTACTTTTTTGTGAAGGTTTTCTCACCTCCCAGTAAGTTTTGGCCTTCTAACAATTGAGTTTGACAAAGTTTATTTGAACAGTTCATTAAACTATTTGGATGTTTTGAAGTGCGGGAGGAGAGCAACCCTCTGATCCACTGGGACACTGAAGGACTGACTGAAGGAATACCTATCCAAATGTGATGTTTAGTAGTTTGGAAGGGAACATACAGATAATGATTTTCCCATTCGTTTACTTCCTTTGTCTTTAGGACGATAGTAGTACTAGAGTTGGAGTGTGCTGTCAAATGGAAATTGTTGATGAATCAAAAGCTGCGACAGTGGTGAATGGTTTGAAATTATACATAAATTGCCAATCGAACTGTCTCAATTGCCATAGAATGGAACGTTCTGAAGAAACTCAGCCGACCTGGTAGCAACTATGAAAAGTGTCAGAGAAGTAATGTTTCTTGTCCTACATATCCTCTCTTCAGTACTGTTCTGAAGAAGAGTCATTTTGGCCTCAAAAAGTTAACTGTATTTCTCTCCAAGTATGCTGTTAGAGTTGCTGAACGTCTCCAGCACTTTCTGCTTTCATTTCAGTTATTAAATGTCCACAGCATTATCCTTTTGTACGAATGTTTCATCATGGCGCTGTCCAACATCTTGAGGTATGTTGTCGATATATTTGTTCAGTCAATCGGGGAGTATTCCATCACACACTTGACGTGAGACTTCTCGATATTAAAGAAGCGATTGGAGTCAGAAAGCCCATGACTGATGGCAGTTTTCTTGCCATCTGGCCTGCTCTTGTAGCCACATTATTTATGTAGGGAGGACAGTTCATTTTGGGGTTAATAGTAACTCCCAGATTGTTGATCGTTGAAGACTAGGTAATGGCAACACCATTGAATTTACAGAGGTGTTGATTAGATTATCTTAATTCATTTCACTTGTCTGCCCAGGCCTTCACATTGCCAGACTTCTGCTGCATTGTGAAATGGAATGCTTCAGGAGTTGAGGAGTTAAGAATGCGGCTGAACTCTGGACATTTATTAACTAACAGAACCTTGAATAATTCCTGAAGTGAGGTCCTGGAGTTTAGATAACTGACCGGCAACAACCAATCCAGTTTCTGTGCGTCTGGGGTCACATGTATCTTGGAGCAAATAAGAATAGCAGCTTTACTTCCCTAAGGGGTAGAGGCGAATCGGAAGGGATTTTCCATGGTAAGTTGTAATGGATTAAAGGCATTAGACATAGAATTTCAACTTAGAATTCATGGCATCTATCGTTGCAGGGTTTGGATTAGGTGTCTGATATCAATTCTGGAATATCTTCACGTGAGCTGATTATCATGTACTGATGAGCAATGCTTCTCCAAAACTGGGATTAAGCTTGTTATTAAGCTTCTTCATTTCTCAGAAATTTCAATAAAAACAAAAAAAAAATGTGAGCAATGCTACAGTCTCAGTCTCCACAAACTGCTTAACACAGTACAATGCAACACTTTTGGTGATGCATCAACTCAGATTTTCAAACAAGGAGCTTGTCAGTTGCCTGAAGGGAGAGATAACGTCGCACAGAAAACTGCATCAAACAATTCAAACATGTGGAGAACTTGATCCTCACTATCCTGGTCTTCATTGGCGTTCCTAATAAGGCATTATGACAATTTCACTTGTTTTAGTCTGCTGCTGATCTTCTCTTTGGTTTTAACTTATGAACAATAAAGTCTCCAATTCACTGACAGGTTTCCTTATTTAGACACAGGAAGTGCGATATCAGTTCACTGAGCAGTAGTGTCCTGACAATTCTCCAGTGATAGAGACTCCCAATGTCACTGAAAATGCAGAACTTCCTAATATCTGTGTTCTGTCATCCATTCCGGTTTCATACAGTTTGTAAGTCTGATAAGAAATCAGGCAAGTCAGTTGCAAAGAATGGTAAAAGGAAGTGAAACATTAACTCTTGCTATCCCACAGATGATGTAAGACATGCTGAGCCATTTCTGTTTCTGATATACAAATGAAGCCTGTTTTTGAGACAACTTTGAATGGTAAGTGGTGACCTGAGAGAGGTAATGCAAGACACTAAAATGAAGCGATAAACTGTTTCAGTTCGCTGTGGATTCTGCAATGAGTCTGAAAATGAGGTTCAGAGTATTCAGGACAGATGTTAGTGAGCACTTCTACACACAATATTTGGGAGAGGTTTGGACCTCACTTCCACAAACGACAGTAGATGCAGGGTTTTTATTTTAGTTGCCAGAATCAATCCTGTGATTGTTGACATCTATCTCTAAGGACAATAGCAGCAGAAACAAGAGAAAACTGTGACCGCAAATCACCTATCAGGGATCTCGCCTTTCTGAGTTGGAAGTATCTGGCTATTCCTAAATCCTGGAACTCCTCGCTTACAGCATCTTGGCTGTACCTCTATGTTAAGTTCGCTCAAGTTTCTGTACAGTAGCTCATCATCTCAATCACTGGAGTAATTAGGGATGAGCAGTGAATCCAATGCCATTGAGTGACGTCTATACGCCACGAATGAGTTTCGAACATCTGCAGGTTCTACGTGGACGCCCGCAAGCGATCGGGAGAAGGGATTAGTGGAGCAGGGCGTTTGAGTAAAGTGAAAGGCAATGATGACTGGAGGGCGTGAGGCTGTAAGTGAGTGAGGAAGTGGTGATGCAAGGCTCACTGTTGGTATTAATGGGTCAGCCTGTACTGGCCACTGTTTACACTGACTTACACAACACTGCTGATCAATTCACCACAATGATACTGTTCTCTTGGCGTTGTATTCCCTCTGTGCATATTAACGTGGTTAATGGGCCCCGAGAGGATGAACGTATCTTCTTTATCCTGTCGACTTAAACAGATGAATATATCAGTTTGAAATGAACGCAATACGAGATTGGCTCTTTCTGTGCATTTGCACTGGAGAATGTCCAGGTGTGAACGTTTCTTTTCCTAATCAGCAGAGGTTAGTTTAAATTCTTATGGAGCAACTTTGATAAAGTAACAAATGTCCAAGTTACTGTGAGTGAACAGCTAATTAAATACACATATGGATATGAACAGCATCGTCTGCGCTGACACCGTTGATGAATTAGGTAAAGTGCCTGGTAATAACGTGACTAGTATGGTGTCAAATCCTGGCGTTGCATGTCCTGTACAGTGAAGGATCGTTGCTTAAACTTCTTTAAAATGCTGTATTGTTGATCCACCACACCGAAAGAGCATTCTTCTTGTGTTTGAGCACAGCGCATTTTTATTTCGTGTTACCACGTCCTGCCGCCTGCTGTGGTCCCATCAGTCAATATAGATCCTGCTAATAAACGGAAAGATTCTTTACTATGTTCCACAAGGACGTTTCAGTTAACAGTCGAATGCGCTGAAACTTCCAACCTAACAAATTCGACGATCCTCTAAAGCAGTCCCTGACTGAATTCCAAATTCAATGTGCCATTCCCTGAACGACTACTGTCCTCTATCAGTTTTACTTTTCCAAATGAAAGACTGAACCATTCATTATGGAGACATTTTAATAGTCTGATACCCCCAAGACAGACACACCCATGTCACTGGGAACCAGCTCACCTCCATCAGGGATAATCTCCTTTTTTGCCTCTCAGTGCCTTGTGTGTTCCAGAGATTTTCATTGTCGCAGAGTCCAAATGAAGTTTCTATTCGCCATGTACAGGGGTGAGAATTTTTTCAATGTCTCAGACCAGTTCCTGTCCCGACAACATCAGAGTCAATATTCTGGCCTCTGTTCGGTCCGAAAGTTCACCCTTCTGCACTCTCCTCTGATTCCACTTCCCAAAGAGTTTCTCAAGATTCCCAAAGCTGGTGCCTGGATTGGTTTGGCTTCTTAACATTTTTCCAACTGCCAATTGACAATATTTTCACAGTAAAGCTTCGGAAACCTCTGGTCTGCACCATGTCCAGTGATGAGAATTCCCGTTTGGTGGAGAGATTCCCGAGGCTGGTGAGTTTCACTTTGGAACAAAGATGGTTAAGTGGCAATTTCCTGCGGTTGTTTGTAATGATGGGAGAGGGAGCGGTGGGGAATGAGCATTTGACGAGCAGGAGAAAGTGTTGCCACTGACCCGAGTCAGAGAACAGAGGACAGGGATTAAAGGAACCTAATGAAAAGCAGCACTTCTGCTCAGTACGTTCAATAACAACTGCAGAAACCCGATGTGTCGAGCAGTGTATCTGGAAAGAGAAACAGAGATAATGTTTTAAATATGGAACATTTCTGATGAAGAACTCGAGTTCCAAAGTCTAATTAAATTACCGGCCTGGTTTGCAAAATAGGTTTTTTGAACATTGAGCGAAAATTTGCCCAGCAGCAAGTCATTCATAGCGGAGTCAGCTGGATTCGGATCTACGCCGGGAAACCTGAATGGATTTTTAACCTATCACCTGAACCACTCGGCCATGAGTACTGACGAAAAAGCAGAGTTGAGCATTAACCAAATCAGCCATGATATCATTGAAAGCTGTCGCTGACTTGATGAGCTAAATGCTTCCATCTCCTCCCCTATCTCTGCTGTCAATTGTAAGGTGCGAGACACCAATGTAAAAGAAGAAAAGCACAAAGATAGGAAAAGATATTTGCAGCCAAACTGAGTCAAAATTGTTGATTGAAAGGAAAATCAAACTTGGCAATTTGCTAGATCTCTTTGCGAACATGATCAGCAGAGGTAAGCAAGGGAGCTATTGATCTGAGTGTTCTTGGACCTGAAGCACAACAGAAATACGTCTCTTGGGTACTAATTTGGATGTATTTCTCAATGAGCCATCATGTTTTACATATGTTCCATCGGGAGTTACCTCACACAAGGAAGTAACCAGTGCTGCAGTTGGTCATATAATCCGAGTTCCAGGTCCCGGAGTCAGAGACACTCAGTGCTCTGCGTGTACCTGCAAGGAACAGCTGTACATGGGGTTTGCAGGGTAACAGAACTGTATGAATGCAGCTCGATGGTCGTCTGTCTGCTTCTCCTCTATAGTTTTCTGTGCAGTCCCTGCGTGCAATCTTGTCAACTATGTTTGTCCGGCACAAGATGGGCATTAGTCATTTGTCTCTGAGAGAGGCTCTTGGTTTTTGTGTTGTCATTATTTCGAGTGTAAGGAGGAATCTGTTTGTAAGTTCCCAGAAACTTACTTTAATAAATGGAAGCGTGCTTTTTAACTTGCCGCGTGGCATATCCTCATTGCGAAGTTCGTGCACTGCGAATCACGTTGCGGGACAATCCAATTTTGGCAAAGTATTTGTGTGGCAGTCACGAGTTGCCACGACCAGCTATCGCTAGTAGCAATACGGACAAATGGCAAGAACTACAAATTCGATTCGAGCAGCACAAGTTTAATGTGACAGGGCAAACAGAAGGCAGCCAGAAGATTTCTGGGTGTAGGGCAATCACCCAAGGTACCTTTTCATATGAAAGTCTGTGCATCAGTAGAATCTGGGACCCAAGTAGTCTATGTTGGTTATTCATATTCCAGACAAATTGTGTTGTTCCCCGTTTACTCTGAAAATGAATAGACATAGTTACTTCACCGTTCTTTCGAAAGAAGGTCCTGCATTGAATCTGTTCGCCGTTTTTTGATGCTGTGGAGAAAAGGTGGGCAATCGCGATGTGAAACGTTGCTATATCTTCATTTCCTTCATTACTGTCCTGGTGAGGGAGAAAGGTGATTGGCTCTGTCGATCAGATGGGGGCACCGGCGCATTGATGTCCTAATTTAATCACGGATATAATTGGAAATGTTCACTTTTAATGGTTCGTTGTTGTTCTGTTTTTTATATGATACTTGAGCATTTTCTGGGACTTGGCAATAAACTAAATCTCCAGTAGGTTTGGAATTGCCTCGCTGTTACTTGTGCGAGCGGTTCATGTCAGAGACGACTCACAGTGACTCACAAACAGCACTTAAGCTTCGGTATGTCTGATCATCGTACTGCCTTTTCAGTTTTGATTCTGTTCCACGTTAAGAGCTGGTAATTTTTGGATTCGCTGGAGAGCAAAGTGAGTAATGCGATATGTGAGGTATTTTTCTTCAGCCAAAATCATTGACGGTGAACTTGGGAAAGTGTCAAAAAGAATGGTCATTGGCAGCAAATATCCGGAAAACCTTCATCTCTGGATCGGTTTGGCCCGTCCACTCTCCAAATAAAATAGCCAAACTCGCTGACTGAGTAACAAGCATCATGCGTTTTTTGCAAATGATGTACTCAAACCGTTGCCGGTGGCTGAAGCATCTCAGAGTTGTCGAGCATGGAAACAAATCCCGCGATCCAACTTGCCCTTGTTGAACAGATAACCGAAATTAATCCAGACATATCTGCCAATATTTGTGCCTTATCTCCCCTAGGTCTTCCTGTCTATACACCCAATCAGATGCCTTTGAAATGTTGTGAGTGCACCAAACCCTGCCACTAAATGTGGCAATTCATTCTACACACACAGAAGTTCTGTGTGAAAAACATGGGTCCATCACATCTCTTAAATTTTTCCTCTCTCACATTAAACTTATGCTATGTAGATTTGAACTCGCGTGTCTTGTGAAAAAGTGCTCCCTGACTATTTCCTCTGTCTGTCGTCCTCATTATTTTATCAGTTCCTGTGAGGCCATCTCTAAGCCCTGAAGCTCCTGGGAATCTGACGAAGCCTATTCAGTTTCGTTCTCATGTCCAAGCAGTGAAAACCTTGCAAATCCTTGTAAAGGTTTTCTAAACTTGCAAGAAGTGTGTCCAGCTGCAGCACTTGTATGACCGCGTGGCCACTCTGGAGCTGCGGGTGGACTCACTGTGGAGCATCAGCAATTCTGAGGAGTTATGTTGCCTCCCAGGTGCTCAGGTCAGGGATGTCGCCCATCGGCTGAAGAACATTTGGAAAGGGGATCGTGTACAGCCAGTTGTCTTGGTGCATACAGGCGCCAATGGAAAAAAAACGAGATGAGGACCTGCAGGGAGAATTCAGGGAGCTCGGAGAGAAATTAAAGAGGAGGACCTCAAAGGTAGTAATCTCGGGATTACTGCCGGTGCCACGTGGCTGACAGCGTAGAAATGAATAAAAAAAGGCATGATGAACACACGACTTGAGGAATGGTGCTGCATGGCGGGTTTCAGATTTGTTGGACTTTCTGAGCAGTTCTGGCGAAGGTGGGACTATAAGAAAATTGACGATCTACATCTGAACCAGACGGGAACGAATGCCCTTTCGGGAGTTTTTGAAACCAAATGTTCTAGGATATAGATGCTTCAGACGGGACAGGGAGGGAAGTAAAAGGGGAAGGAGTTGCATTGCTGGTCAGGCATGATATTATGGCTGTGTGAAAGGAGGACACCATGTAGGGCTTGGGTCGTGAGACACTATGGATGGAGCAGTGAAATAAGAAGGGTGAGGTTAGATTTTTGGGGCTGTATTACAGTGAGCGTGAAGTGTAAAAAAAATGTTAAACAGATAATGGAAAGACGTAGAGGCAATAATTTACTGGTGATTGGAGATTTCCGTTTTCCCAACATTGACCGGGATACTCTGAGCGTCAGAGGTCTGGATGGGACACCATTTGTAAGAAGCCTCCAGGTGAGTTTTTGGAGCGGTATATCAATAGTCCGACGAGGGAATAGGCCATATTGGAACTGGTATTGGGGAACAAGCCAGGGCGGGTGATAGCAGTTGACGTGGGTGATTTCTTTGGGAAGTGTCCAATATTCTGTAAGTTTTAGAATACTCATTGACAAAGATGAGAGTGGTGCTGAGGAAAGAGTACTGAACTTGGCCAAAGCTAATTATATCAAAATTATGCAAGAGGTCGGAAATGTGGATTGGCACAGCTATTTGGAGGAAAGTCCACAGTTCATATGTGGCAGGCTTTCAAAGATAGGTTAAATATAGTGCAGGATAGGCATGTCCCGTTGAAGGCAAAGGATTTGAAAGGCAATATTCGTGAACCGTTGATGACAGGACAATTGTACGACTCGCCAAGAGGAAAAGGGAAGCACACATAATGCCTCGGCAGCTAAGAACAGAATGGTCCCTGGAGGAACATGAGAAGAGTAGGACAAGTCTTAAACGAGGAATGAAGGGGGTTAAAAGGGGTCATGAAACAACTTCACGCGAGCAGAATTAAGGCGAATCCTAAAGCCGATTATTCATATATATGAAGCAAGTGGGTAACTAGAGAAAGGATTGGTCCACTAAAGGAAAATTAAGGAAGGCTGTCTGTCGAATCTGAGAGAGTGGGTAAGATTCTGAATGATTATTTTGTATCAGTGTTCACTGAGGAGAGGAACATGAATGTTGAGTCTAGAGTAAGACATTTGATTAGTCTGGATCATGTTGACATAAGTAGGGAAGCTGTCTTGGGCAGGCGAGGGGTAATTAATGTGGACAAATCCCCAGGAACGGATGGGATCTATCCCTGGTTCCTGAGTGAGGCGAGAGAGGAAATAGCTGGGGCCCTGACAGATATCTCCGTGGCATCCTTAAGCATATGTGAGGTTCTGGCCGACTGGAACGTTGCTCATATTGTCCCCTGTACAGGAAGGATAGTAGGGTTATTACGGATAACTACAGACCAATGGGCCTGTCACCAGTGTTGGGAAAGTTGCTGGAGAAGATATTGAGGGATAGGATCTGTTCATATTTAGAAAAGAATGGGCATATCAGTGAGAGGCAAAATGGATTTGTGCGGGTGAGTTCGTGATTTTCCAAATTAATAGAGTTTTTCGGGGAAGTGACCAAGTTGATAGATGAAGGAAAGGCTGTTGATGTTATATACATGCACTACAGTAAGGAGTTAGATAAGGTTCCCCATGGTAACCGAATACAGAACGTAAAGTAACATGGTGTGCAGGGTGTTCTAGACAGGTGGATAAAGAATTGGTTGCGCAATAGGAGACAGACAGTGGCAGTTGAAGGGAGTTTCTGGAAATGGAGAAAGATGACCAGTATTGCTCCACAGGGGTCAGTGTTGTGGCCACTGTTGTTTGTGATATACTTAAATAATCTGGAAGAGAGCACTGTTGGAATGATCAGAAAGTTTGCAGATGACACGAAGATTTCTGGACCAGCAGAAAGTATAAGGGACTGTTAAAGAATACAGGAGGATATAGATATACTGGAAAGTAGGGGGGGGGGGGAAGTGGCAGCTGGAGTTCAACACATACAAATGTGAGGTGACGCATTTCGGCCAGTCTAATTCTAGATCGAGTTTTGCAATGAAAGTGCAGGTCAATTGTACACTGAAGGTTGCTGCACAGATGGATAGAGTGGTCAAGGAGGCATATAGTATGCTTGCCTTCATTGGATGGGGTTTTGAATAAAATGGCTGGCAAGTCATGTTAAAATTGAACAAGACATTGGTCTGGCCGCACTTGGAATACTGTGTAAATTTCTGGTCGCCACATTACCAAAAGGATGTGGACGATTTGGAGAGGGTGCATAACAGTTTTAAGTGGATGCTGCCTCGTATGGAAGGTGCAATCTCGGAAGAGAGGTTGAATAGGTTAGGTTTGTTTTCATTAGAAAAAAGGAGTTTGAGGGGGGCATTTTTGAGGTTTACAAAATTATGACGGATACAGACAGGGGAGACAGAGAAAAGTTTTATTTCCCAGGTTGAAGGATTAATTACCGAGAGGTCACACTTTCAAGGTGAGAGGTGAAAGGTTTAAGAGGGATACACGCGATAACTACTTCACACAGCGGGTGGTGGGTGTCTGGAACGCGTTCCCATCAGAGACGGGAGAGGTAATCACGGTAGATTCATTTAAGATCCGTCTGGACAGATGCATGAGTAGAAGCGGAGCAGTCGGATACAGATGCTTAGGAATTGGGTGACAGGTTTAAACAGTAGATTTGGATCGGCTCAGGCTTGAATGGATGAAGGGTCTGTTCTTTGTCTGTAGATTTTCTTTCGTCTTTCTTCTTAAATTACGCCAAGTTCATGACAAAATTTACGAGGTCTCAGTGCCTGAAGTGAATCGATGCTGAAACACTAGTCATAACAAATCTGAGTGTTGGCTTTTGTGTGGTAGCGTGGTCGAGCGGTCTGATATGCTGGATTTTTAAGCATTCTGTCTCTATCGAGTCGTGGCTTCAACTACCAGCATCGTAAGTAAGCTGCCAAGTGGAGATGTATGTGAGAGAACTGCGCATGTGTGGATGCCTTTTAATTTGAGTGTTTGCAGCTACTCAGTGTGCATCCCCTCTCGGTGATAAAATCAGCGACCGTGTCTGAAAACAACGCAAGTTCCTGCTGTCCAACGTATCCTCATATCCCGTCGATAACTTTGCTTTAGGATATCTGCGTTGCCAGTTTCTGTGTCTCAAATGGTCAGCGCAGTTGGCTGAAATGTTGGTGGTTCGAGCCCACCCAGGGCACAAAGCCACAAATATTTCAGCACAAGCATTTACACTGACCATGTATCGACATTGTAACCGCGAAAACTAATCCATGATTCACCCCAAGTCCGCAGTGAGTGAGACGTTCACACGCAGCAGAATACATCAGTTTCTCCAAGCTCCCGATGCCAACAGAAAGCGGCCACTGCAGCTTCAATCAGCGGCTTTCTGCCAAGCCATGGGAAACAACTCGTGGAAACTCCTTCCTTAGTAACAGCTCTTTCCGTGTTAAAGGAGCAAAACTTTCATTTTAAATTGGAAACGGCTTCTGGACATTGGAATGTTGCTCCAGTTCTTGGAACGTGTTATAAATAAAACTCCTGACTAGAAAATAAAAAAGTGGTGAAGGGTTTAGGTAGAAAGAACAAAGAAAGTGTTGATCGAGAGGAACTTGTCTATTCAGCAGATGGGAAATGCCCAACACTGTAAACGGAAATGACTGGGTTTCCTTAGGTAATTTACCGACTGTTTTACTGTCTGCCAGAGTGACTGGAAATCACTTCAGCGACCTAAATGTGAGATTAAAAATACCAAGATATTAAGGTTGAACCTTAAATCCCGGAACAAGTGCTAAATACATTGTAATGCTTTGAAGGAATAACTGAATTGAAAGGTGTGAATGATGTTTTTGTGATTAGGAGGAATGAACTGGATCCTTACAAATTGCTGATGAATTATGCTCGCAATGGAATTGCAAACTAATCCACAGTGCACAATGCTTGGTTAGCTCAATCGGTGCTGTGTGAGTTGCTTAATCTGAGGGTCGTGGGTGCAAACCTCACAATTGGCGCTTTCACTGCTTAATAGAATTCCGGCTCTGAGTTCCTCGTGCAGTATTGCAACCCTTCACAGGGAAATGTTCTTGCTGATTTCATTGACACATCTGTCCGCCTGCTTTTGATTACACGTCGGTTTCTGAGTGAACACTGTTTCCATTTTACTGGAGGCGCCAGAGACAACTTTATCAGTGCAGCCGAAAATACAATGAATGATGACCGTTTCAAAACGTGAGGTTGCAAACCAACTGTGCACCAACCAAAGTGTTCAAAGACACGGAAAGCGAATGGCCAAGTGCAAGGGGTCTGACAGAGACGGATCAATGTCAAATGGGTCCTGAAACAATTTTAACTAATTCAGATTGTTCTGATGGAAACCGAAGGGAACTCTCCCTCAACGTTTTGCAATTGTTCTTCTTGTGTTTAACGTAATGAACAGTATATTGTCAGTGACGAGGGTGGAGGTGCGGCAGGATTGTGAGGTTTCAGTGTGGGACATGGACATGGTAAGTCAAATATTCCCAGAGCATGGGAGAGCTGATTACTGCCATCTTCTGTTTCTGAACCAACAAATGAAATTACTGGAAAATCTCAGCAGGTCTGGTAGCATTTTGGAAATAAAAACCGATTTAAGACTTCGGGACTAGTGACATTTCTTTTCCATGTCCATCTCCTTCTGCTTTTGCATATTCTTCCTTTTTATTGAATGTCTCCTGACTTCCAATTTTCTATTCAGATTCTCATTTATTACTTCCCTCCAACCAT
>NW_025215197.1:19898-23618 GCF_004010195.1 Chiloscyllium plagiosum | reverse complement strand
CCCTCGAACTGCCTTTCTGCAGCCATTATACCATTTCTAATTAGCAGCGCCACCCCCCTCCTTTTTTACCACCCTCCCTAATCTTACTGAAACATCTGTAACCAGGAACCTCCAACCTGTGCAGAATGAATGTAACCTGTCACTGTATTGAATACCTGTGCAGAATGAATGTAACCTGTCACTGTGCTGAATACCTGCACAGGGAGAAAGTGAGAACTGCAGATGCTGGAGATCAGAGTCGGGAGTGTGGTGCTGGAAAAGCACATCAGGTCAGGCAGCATCTGAGGAGCAGGAGCATTGATGCTTCGGGAATAAGGCCTTCATCAGGAATGAATGTAACCCCTTCCTGAGCTGAATGAATTCATTCCTGATGAAGGGCTTATGCCCGAAACATTAATTCTCCTGCTCCTCAGATGCTGCCTGACCTGATGTGCTTTTCCAGCACCACACTCTTGACTCTGATTACGGGCACAGTGTGTGTGCAGCCTGTCAGTGTGCACATACCTCTGCAATGCATGCAGCCTGTCACAGTGTTAAATACGTGTATCTTGTATATGTAGCTGTCACCTTGCTGAATACCTGTACAGGGTTGTTTGGATTTTCACAGTGCTGAGCATCTATGTGTTATGTGCGCGCAGACTGTCATTGCATCTGAATACTCATAAAGTGTTTGTGACATTGTTGAACTTCTGTGCAGAATGTATATGGGCTGTCACAGTGTTTCATAATTCATTATCCAGCAGGATTTACACACCTAAAATTCAATTAATAATTTTAAAAATAGTTAATTAACTTTCCTTTTTATTTTATACTTAGGAATGGAACATGTATTAATATGCCAGTATATTATAAGTACCTGGGAAGTCAAGGACGGTTCAAATATATTCCTGTGCCAGGTAGGACTTAAACATTGATGTAGAAATACTTCCCAAAGGTTGTTGCTCCTCGTTTAGTCACAGTATTTGTTTATTCCAATACCGCCTGTCTATCCCCGTATTCCAACTCACATAAACACTGCTACCTGTGTTGTAGCTCACACCGAGTTCTCTTCAGCCAGCACCCAAGGAGATCTCCGGGCTTCTCCAGTTCTGGCTCACACTGGGTTATTGGCTCTATTACTTGTATTGTTGAAATCCCAGCTATACAATCGCTCAGTGTTTGCAGTGACTGTGTGCAGTTCTCTGTACAGTTTGTGATTATGTTACCTGAATTCATGTGGGAACAATCAGTTAGAAGGAATTTGGGATATTGATCATCCATTAAATACTGATGCAAGCCACAATTTACTAGTGGCATTGTGAAAGACCACATTCGGCATACCAGTGACTGTTGAAATCTCATCTAAAATCCCCACAATCTTCCCCAAACTCTCCCTGCTGTACTGTCACTCTCAGTAGACTGGAACATTACTGCATTCACTAAAGTTAAGAATGATAGATAGGATATGATTGAAGTGTATAAAATTCGAACAGGGCTAGACAGACTAGATGCAGGGAGGATGTTTCCCCTGGTTGTGGAGTCTAGTACACGTATCACAGTCTCAAGATATGGGGTATACGATTTAAGTCCGAGATGACGAAATATTTCTCCATTTGGATAATAGTGAACCCATGGAATGGAAGTAGGGCCGGTATGTTATTTCAGTGGTTAGCACTGCTGCCTCACAGCGCCAGGGACCAGGGTTCAATTCCAGCCTCGGGTGACTGACTGTGTGGTGCTTGCACATACTCCCTGTGTCTGCGTGGGTTTCCTCTGGGTGCTCTAGTTTCCTCCCACAGTCCGACATGTGCAGTTTAGGTGGGTTAGCCGATGTAAATGTGGGGTTATGGGATACGGCAGAGGGCTAAGATACTCTTCGGAAGGACAGTGATGACCTGATGGGTGAATGGCCTCTTTTTTGCACTGTAGAATTTCCATGATTCTAAAACAAGTGCAGAGTGTGTTCAGCCTGTCACAAACTGGCCATACTAAATTGCCCCATTAAGTCTAGGAATGTGTGGGGTGGGGAGTGGGTCTGGTTGGGATGCCCTTCCGAGGGTCGGTACAGACTTCATGGGCCAAATGTGCTGTAGGGATTCTATGATTCCATGAATTCTCTACCACACAACACTGTTGAGATTAAGTCACTAAATATATTCCATAAAGAAAAAGGTACATCTAAAAATATTTAAGGCATCAAGGAGTACAATGAGAAAGTCGGAATATGATATTGACATGGAAGGTCAGCTGTGTTCATACTGAATGGTGATATTAGTCCGGAGCTGAATGTTTACTCCTCCTCCTAGTTTTTATATTTCACTGTCTGTTGGTCAGAAACAGAAAACTACAACCAGGCAAAGAAAGTGACTGAACAGCTGGGGAGTTTGTTTTTCAGATTATGATGCTTATGCTACCGCTGAAATCGGTCTCATCAACTACCAGGAATTTGGGATTGTAATCTACAACATGCAGATACAAGGAAGAAAGACCAAGTCAGTGGCCTTGTACGGTAAGAGGTTCTACGTCAGCTGTTCCACTCACCACTCCCTAAGGTTGGTTTCTGGATCTTTAACTCCATGTCCATCTCCTAGGAAGGACAAGGAAACTTAGGAAGGAGATCTATGAAGAGTTTAAGGAGTTTGTGATCAAGCAAGGGATCCCAGAGATGATGGTCTCATTTCTGCCTACTGAAGGTAAGCACATCATGAAAGCTCACGAATGAGGTGGTTGAGGGGGGAGGTCCTTCACATGACTGGTCATTGAACTGGAAGCAGACAGGATTATGACCTGTTACAGCAGGACAATTCTAAATGGGTCAGTTACCACCCTATCAGTCTAATCATGCAGCAAATAAATCACACTAACATGCTCAGTGGTGCCCAGCTTGGGTTCTGCCCTTGGCTCCTGACCTCATTACAGACTTGGTCCAACATGGACAAAACAGCTGAATTCCAGAGGTGAAATGACAGTGATAGTCCTTGATGTCAGACATCATTTGACCAAATGTAGCATCAACGAGCCCTAGCAAAACTGGAGTCAATGGTCATCAGGGATAAAACTGTCCATTGGTTGAAGTCATACTTGGTAAATTTAGAATGACATAACTATTTGAAAACTCAGTCAACTCTATCGCAACTGAATGATGCTGTTCCAAACACTTGCTACATCCCCATAAACTCCACCTTGGCGAAGCTGGTAAAATCAAACACAGGTTCTTACAGGGGAGATGTCAGAGAGGGAGAGGATCAGCATGGAACTGCTTCTCTGGGTTCCCAGCTGAAACTTGACCAGCAGCTGTGAAAAAAACAGTTTGCTAAAACCAAACCAAATCAAACCCTGAATTGGGAGAACTGGCCACTCTCCTTTCACTGCACAAGAGTTTTTAAAAAAAACACTGAAAAGCTTTCTCAAGTAGATATTTACAGACATTGGAACATCTGCCTTTACGACTCCTCTGAAATAAAACCAAGGAGAACATAACCTTGTTAAAGTCACAGCATTGTCATACTGGTTGCAGTCTCTTATGAGCAGTATGTTCAGTTACCACTAATTGTAGTAAAAGGCTTTGGCCGAAGCTTCATGGGGTGAAATTGGTTGAGAAAGATTCACCTAGATTGGCTCAGCTATTCTCAATTAGAAAATGGTTGCCTGACTGAAGTCCTAATTAAATACCTGGAAGCTTTTCTGCAAGCTGAAAATGTGTTGCTGGAAAAGCGCAGCAGGTCAGGCAGCATCCAAGGA
>NW_025215197.1:7258-19815 GCF_004010195.1 Chiloscyllium plagiosum | reverse complement strand
CCAGCAACACATTTTCAGCTCTGATCTCCAGCATCTGCAGTCCTCACTTTCTCCTCGAAGCTTTTCTGCAAGGTCTAGGGACTACCAAAGGAGACAATGCTGCCTTGCATGTTGACTAGAAAACAATTCCATAATTTTGCAAAGCTGTATAGTGAAGGAATCATTGAAACAGTCCAGTTTGTGGAATGGGCAGCATTGTTTGTATCAATGGTGAGGCCCAAAGGGTCAGTTCATCTTTGTGGGGTTAGCCGCTTCTTGTAGCTGTATAAATACCCAATCCGTCATATCGAGGATTTATATGCAAAGCTGGCAGGTGGGCTGTCCTTCATGAAGTTGGACATGAGCCATGTGTACTTGCAATTGTGGTTAGATGAGTATTTCCAGATGTATGCTGGAATTAATATCCAAAAAGGTTTGTACCAATATATGAGAGTGTCATTTATTGTCAGCCTGTAAGTCACTTGCAAAACATCTGCAATCCTAAAGATAATCCTTCTCTGATCTCAAAAACACATTCAGGTTTGTAACTCATTTTCAGAAACTAATTCTCCATATAAACTACATGGTTCCCTCACCAACAGTAAGGATAATATATTATCTCGGGAGCAAGAGTGATTGTCCTGAAAAAAGGTCACCGCCCTTTACTGGCTGAACTCCATCAGGGTCATTCAGGAGTTTCCAAATTGAAGATATTGGCAAGAAGTTATGTCTGGTGACAAGGACTGATTATAGACATAGCTGTGTTGGCAGTGTCCAGAGTGCCAACAAGGTCAAACATTACTGCCAGCAGCTCCCCCACATTTGTGGGAATGGTTGGGTAAACCCAGTTACATGTTGATTATGCCAGTTCTTTCATGGGCTCAATGTTCTTAGGCATTGCAGATGCACATTCAAAATGGTTGGACATGCAGAGTTCATTTGTCGAACACGGTGATGACGATAGAAAAACTGCTTGTATCTTTTGCAATACACAGACTACCAGAGGTGTTGATGACAGGTAAAGGGCCATCACTTATCAGCAGGGAATTTGAGTATTTCCTAAAGTCAAATGATATTTGACATATAAGGACAGCTCCATACCATCCACCATCCAATGACCTGGCAGAAAGAGCAGTCCAAAACATAAAGACAGACTTAAACAGTCTACTAGATACCAAAATGCCCCGGTTCCTACTTGATTACAGGACCACACCTCATGGAACTACCAGGATAGCTCCAGCAGAGTTACTAATGGGAGAAGGCTCAGCACCAGGTAAAATCTGACCTTTTAGGACCTGGGATGTTGTGGGGGTCAGGGGCAGAGGATGGTGGGAAGGACAGTAAAATGGCATCTGAAATGCCAATGCCAAACACAAGACTCAGCTATGTGAGAGACATTTTACGTCAGGGGATGAAGTTTAGTCTAGGAACCACAGGAATGGCCCTGCATCAGTAACAAGCATGGTCGAGGTCAAGTCCAATGATGTATAAAGTTTTGGTAGGTGCAACGGTTCTGCACAAGGATATGGACTATATGAAAGCTGCAAACTCGCAAATGGTTCAGGAGCAAAACGCACCTGGCTCTTTGGAACAATCAAAAAGACCTGTGGGTTCTCCCTCTCCATGAATGTGTTGAAGACGCCTCAGAATCTGAGATGGCTATGGCGGATGCAGCCGTCTCAATGTCTTTGCCACCTGAAGGGGAGAATGAATTTCTTCTGAGACTCTCTGGGTGCAAGAGGCGAGTTACTGTGCATTAATCTTGTCCATATCTGAAGCAGAGTCACTGTTAAAATGTCCCAGGTGGAGCTACAAGAAAAATAACCAGCTTACACAAATGATTTGGATGTGATTAAGAGGTACAGTTAGTAAGCTTGCAGATGACACCAAAATTGGAGGTGTTGTGGACAGCAAAGAAGGTTACAATGGGATCTTGATCAGATGGGCCAATGGGCTGAGGAGTAGCAGATAGAATTTAATTTAGATAAATGTGAGGTGCTGCATTTTGGAAAGGCAAATCAGGGCAGGACTTATACACTTAATGGTAAGGTCCTGGGAGTGTTGAACAAACAGATCTTGGGGTACAGGTTCATAGTTCCTTGAAAGTGGAGAGTTTGAAGGGCAGGTCAAGCTTGACAAATTGTTTGGAATTCTTTGAAGACATTACAAGCAAGGTGGACAATGGGACCCAATAGAAGTGGTGCACCTACATTTCCAAAAGACCTTCGACAAGGTGCCACGCAAGAGGCTGACACATAAGGTAAGGATGTTTAGCATTAGGGGTAGAGTATTAGCGTGGATAGACATGACTTGGAGATGCCAGTGTTGGACTGGGTTGGACAAAGTTAAAAACCAAACAACACCAGGTTATAGTCCAACAGGTTTATTTGGAAGCACTAGCTTTCAGAGCTCCACTACTTCACTGATGAAGAAGGAGCGCTCTAAAAGCTAGTGCTTCCAAATAAAACTGTTGGACTATAATCTGGTGTTGTGTGATTTTTAACTTAACATGGATAGAGGATTGGTTGACTAACAGGAAGCAAAGAGTGGAGATAAATGAGTGCTATTCTGGCTGGTGACTAGTGCCTCAAGGGTCGGTGTTAGGACCGCAATTATTTACAATTTATACAGATGATTTGGAGTTGGGGACCATGTGTATGGTGTCAAAGTTTGCAGATGACACTAAGATGAGTGGCAGAGCAAAGTGTGCAGAGGACTGTGAAACTTTGCAGAAGAACATAGATACATTGAGCGAGTGGGCAAAGGTCTGACAGATGGAATACAATATTAATAAATGTGAAGTCATACATTTTGGTAGGAATAACAGTAAAATGGATTATTATTTGAATGGTAAAAAGTTGCAGTTGCTGCTATGCAGAGGGATCTGGGTGCATAAATCACAGAAGGTCGATCTGCAGGTACAACAAGTAATTAGGAAGGCAAATCGAACTTTTTCCTTCATTACTACATGGGATTGAGTTTAAAAGACAAGAGGTAATGTTACAGCTGTACAAGATGCTGGTGAGGCCACACATGGAGTACTGCAGGCAGGTTTGGTCTCCTTACTTAAGAAAGGATGTCCTGGCACTGGAGGGGATGCAGAGGGGGTTCACCAAGTTGATTCCGGAGTTGAGGGGGTTGTCTTATGAGGAGAGACTGAGTAGATTAGGATTATATTCATTGGAATTCAGAAGAATGAGGGGGGATCTTATTGAAACACATAAAATTATGAAAAAAAATCGATAAAATAGAAGTAGAGAGGATGTTTCCACTGGTAGGTGAAGCTAGGACAAGAGGGTATAGCCTCAAGATTAGAGGGAGCAGATTTAGCTCTGAACTGAGAAGGAACTTCTTCACCCAGAGGGTTTATAATCTATGGGATTCCATGACCAGGGAAGTAGTTGACACTACTTCAGTAAACACTTTTAAAACTAAGGTAGATTTCTTTTTAAAAATAAAGGAATTTAGGGATATGGTGAGAGTGCAGGTAAGTGAAGCTGAATCCATGAAAAGATTAGCCGTCATCTTATTGAGTGGTGGAACAAGCTGGAAGGGCCAGATGGTCTACTGCTGCTCCTAGTTCTTATGTTCTTATGAGAGCCGGTAGATAGGATAGTGAGGATGGTATTTGGTAAGCTTTCCTTTATTGGTCAGAGGATTGAGTATAGAAGTTGGGAGGTCATGTTGCGGCTGTGCAGAACATTGGTGAGGCTACTTTTGGAATATCGTGTACAATTCTGTTCTCCCTCCTATCAGAAGGATGTTGTGAATCTTGAAAGGGTTCAGAAAATATTTACAAGGATGTTGCCAAGGTTGGCAGGTTTGAGTTATAGGGAGAGGCTGAATAGGCTGGGACAGTTTTCCCCGGAGTGTCAGAGGCTGAGGGGTGACCTTTTAGAGGTTTATAAAATCACGAGGAGCATGGATAGGATAAATAGACAAGGTCTTTTCCCTAGAGTGAGGGAGTCCAGAACTAGATGGCATAGGTTTAAGGTGAGAGGAGAAAGATTTAAAAGGATCCTAAGGGGCAGCTTTATCACAGAGGGCAGTGCATGTATGGAATAAGCTGCCCCAGGAAGTGATGAAGAATGGTACAATTAAACATTTAAAATGCATCTGGATGGGTATATGAATGGAAAGGGTTTAGAGAGGGATATGGGCCAAGTGCTGGCAAATGGGACTAGATTAATTTAGGATAGTCGAACGGGTACATCTCAATGACTCTATGTCCTCGGACTCAGAGATGGATGGATATACTGTTGTAACAAGGTCAGCCAAGTGGACCTCACAAATTATGAGTTCCCTGATTGGGGCTGTTAATCAGGTTCAATCAGGGAGTCCTGGCTGACAAATGAGAACAGTGTGTCAAGCATCCTGTTCACTCTGAGAGCTGGCTCTGAGGGAATTGGATCAGTGGCAAGGACTTTCCACATGTAAATAAAGGGTAACTTAGTGAAGGGATATTGGCCTCTGTGGAGTTATTTCAGTTTCCTTACCTCAGGATAAATGAGCTCTTCTTCAAGCGTGTACAACCAATTTTTACTAGATTGCCTGCTCATTCCAGAGAATCTTATGAGAAAAGATTAAGGCAAAGTGGTCTCTACTTTGGCGTTTAGAAGAATAAGATTTGATCTCGTTCAAACATATAAGATTGTGAGAGACTGTCAGACAGAGTGTTACCTATGACTGGAATGCTTAGGAACTAGGAGGTATTTTCTTAGAATGAAAGGACAGCTAGTTTGAGCTGAAATTATGAGAAATGCCATCTCAGAGGGTGTGAACTTTAGAATTCTCTCAGTCAGAAGGCTGCACATTCTCAGTTGCATATATTCTAGAATACAGTCAACAAGTGTTTGGATTTTAAGGGAATCAAAGGGCATATGGATCATGCGTGACATAGTGGTCAATGATTAGCCAGGATCTTATTAAATGATAGGAGTAGGTTCATGGAGCCAATGGTCTACTGCTTTGTTTATTCACTTCATTCCCTACAGTATTGAAACAGGCCCTTTGACCCAACAAGTCCACACTGACCCTCCAAAGAGTAACCCACCCAGACACATTTCCCTCTGACTAATGCACCTAACACTATGGGCAATTTAGCATGCCCAATTCACTTGACCTGCACATCTTTGGAGTGTGGGAGGAAACCGGAGCACTTACAGGAAACCCACACAGACACGGGGAGAATGTGCAAACTTCACACAGACAGTTGCCTGAGGCTGGAATTGAACCTGCGACCCTGGTGCTGTGAGGCAGCAGTGCTAATCATTGAGCCACCATGCTGCCCAGCTATTATGTGCCCTAATTCTTAATATTTAATGTATAAATCACTTGAACTCCTTGATCAACCTGTAACTATGCCAATAATTGTTACTTATTACATAAAACAAAACCAAAAATTTGATTAGATGGCAGCTTATAAGTCATTTGCAAAACATCTGCAATTCTAAACATAGTTCTTCCCTAATCTCAAAGACATATTCAGGTTTATAACTCATCTTCAGAAACTAATTTTCTGTATAAACCACATGAATCCTTCTCCAACAGTGAGGACAACATGTATTCATATTCTCTCTTTGTATAAGAAATATGAGTTGGAGTAGACTATTTGCATCTTATACTCTGTTAATAAATAAGATTAAGAACAATCATATCCCTTATTATCCATAACTTAAAACTACTGAACCCTGTTGTGATGAAACTAGGCTGCAGTGCTTTCACACCTCTCTTTGTAACAGAAATCAAAAGATTTACAACACTTAAATGGAGAAATCTCTCCTCAGCTTAGCTGTAAGTGATGACTCTTTATTCTGAGTGAGCCTGTAGTAGATTCCCTGGACTGGGGAATCATTTTCTCAGCATGTAGTCCCTTCAGAATTTTATTCTTCTAAATCCCAGTGAATAGAGGCTGTGTGAACTCAATCTCATAAGAAAATTCCTTCATCTTTAGCTAGTGTTTACTCTTTAGGGGTTAAATAAGTTCTCCTGAAGCAAAGAGACCAAAATGTGTATGCCATATTGACCTGTCATCAATACCTGCATAATTGGCGTATTCTCATACACCGCTATGTAAAAAGGCAAACATACCATTTTAACTTGCTAATTGCATGCTGTACATGTGTGTTTGTTGGAGATCTTGCACTGAAATGGGTAGTGTCCTTACCTCTGAGTGAAAAGCTCCGGGTTCATAGAGCTTTGGCTGACGATGTTGAGTTGAACAAGAAATGTTTAGGAAGTGAATACCAGAGATTATATTGTTGTCCTCACTCTGGCAGTGAGTGCATTGGTATTGATTGCTGAGGCTTCCAAATCTCAAACCAATTTCCCAAAAACGCACACCTGCTTATTGACATTGCAGTGAATAAAGTGATCTGAATGCCACAAGCATTAAAATCCAATGGATTCCAGCCTACAACTCACTCCCAGTTATTTGTTATTCTAAATAGACAAATCCTTAAGTCTTCAGTTCGATTTCAGGCTGTAACTCCATATGGGCGAAAGTGAGGACTGCAGATGCTGGAGATCAGTCAAGATTCGAGCGGTGCTGGAAAAGCACAGCAGGTCAGGCAGCATTCAATGAGCAGGACAATTGACGATTTGGGCAAAAGCTCTTCCTCAGTAATGGGCTTTTGCCTGAAACATTGATTTTCCTGCTCATCTCATGCTGCCTGACCTGCTGAGTTTTTCCAGCATCACTCTAATCTTGACTGTAACTCCATATATATTAATTTGTATATTAATTATCTAATTAGATTCCAACCTGTAACTCATTGCTGGGCATTGTCTCTCTTCACATAAATGATCAAAACTTCTGGCTTGGATTCCACACTTAACTCACTCATAGCAGCCTGTAATATATGCAACCACTCATTCTTCTAGCTTAGACTCCTAACTGATGTGCACCTTGGTGTACAGATATCTCTAGACCGATAAAACACAGAGGTTTACTCACTCAATCAGACAGCATATTGCAGCACCAGACAACTTGGTTATTTCTCATGGTCTATGCAGCTCATTGTAAATGTCCTAATAGCAAAATCAATTTCTATTTGAAACCAAAAGAAAGAGTGTAAAACTAAACGTAAGGGCTTTCAAAACTGCAAAGAAAAGCACAGATCCTGTTGAATGGATGTCTGAAAGCTTGCAATTTCAAATGAACCTGTTGGACTACAACCTGGTGTCATTTGATTTTTGTCTTTGTCCACCCCAGTCCAACTCCAACATCTCCACATCACAGGAAGGATATAGTGACATTGGAGGGAATACAATGTTAGTTTACAAAAATTATGAAACAAAAACAGAAACTGCTGGAGAAACTTAGCAGGTCAAGTAGTATCTATGGAAAGAATGCAAGTTAACGTTTCAGGTCCAGTGACACTCCTTAAGAATTTCCATCACCTGCAGTTTTTTGTTGTATTTGCAAGAATGATACTTGAACTTTAGGGGTTAAGTTATGAGGAGAGTTTATAAAAATTAGGTTTGTTTTCTCTAAAACGTGGAATTTTAAGGGTGATCTGATCGAAGTCTTCAAGACATTAACAGAAAAAGACAGCACAGATAAAAGAAACTTTTCCCTATGGTTGGAGATTCCTGAGGAGAAAGTGAGGTCTGCAGATGCTGGAGATCAGAGCTGGAAATGTGTTGCTGGAAAAGCGCAGCAGGTCAGGCAGCATCCAGGGAACAGGAGAATCGACGTTTCGGGCATAAGCCCTTCTTCCTGAAGAAGGGCTTATGCCCGAAACGTCGATTCTCCTGTTCCCTGGATGCTGCCTGACCTGCTGCGCTTTTCCAGCAACACATTTCCAGTTGGAGATTCCTGAACCAGGGAGCATAGTCTAAACATTAGCCTAAAAATGGTCAGACCATTCAGGAGAGATGTTAGAAAGCACTTCTACACACTAAAGGTGGTAGAGGTTTTGAACGTTCTTCCATAAGCTGTAGTTGATGCTAGATTAGATTTTAGTTTTAGATATGAGTTTGATAAACTATTGACGTGGCCAAAGGTAAGTATTTGGAGTTAGGCCACAGATCAGCCATGATTTGACTGAATGGCAGGACAGGCTTGTGGGGCTAAATGGCCTCCTGTTCCTATGTTCCATTTGAAATAAGTTTCTCTCTTCACCTGTGACGTGGATTTGTTGAGTTCTGATTGTCACACTGCAGTTTGCAAGAGGAAGATAATTTATTCTTACAGAGCCTCCCGATTCCCCCTGAATTTTAATATACATTATGAATTTTGACCATTAGATTCTGTGAGCACACTGTGTCTAACAGGAGCATGAGTGTCTTGGAAGTCTATCCCAGGTTTTTTTTTGCAAGTGAGTCATCTCTTCATTCACAGTCCTAGATATTCTACTGACATGGCAGAGTGTACTACAATCTAAGTGCCCCAGTGATTACTGTAGAGGCAGGTTAAAGAAAACTATCCCAAAATTGGTTAACAGCTATTGAGTGGGTGTTTGGTGCTTGGAAGACATGGTGAAAGGGTGCCCCAGAGATTAACACTGTAAGCACTGATTCAGCACTTCTCCTGTTCCTGTGTTCCATTTGAAATCAGTTCCTCTCTTCATATGTGATATCCAACTGTCACACTGCTGTTTGGATGAGAAAAATAATTCATTACTACAGAGCCTCTTGACTCCCCTGAACTTTAATGAACACTATGAATTGTGACCATAAGATTGTGTCTACACAAGTGTGTCTATTAGGAGCATGACTGTCATGGAAGTCTATCCCAGGTTCTGTTTTGCAGGTGAGTCATCCTAGATATTGGACTGAAATGGCAGAATGTACGATAAGCTAAGTGCCCCAAGTGCAATGACAGGTACCAAGAGAACTGTCTCAGAATTGATTAATAGGTATTTGAGTGAGTGTTTGGTGCTTGGGGATGTGGTGAAAGGGTGCCCCAGAGATTGATGTCATAAGGATTGATTCAGTCAGAGCCATGACTGAACAGCTCACATAACTGGCTTATACTTGACTCAAACCAAGAGGCGAAAGAAATTATCACCATTTATACATGTAATTTAATCCCCTAATTATAAATCCAACTACTTTTAAACATACTTTAAATACTTTTTTGAGGAATAAATTAGAGAACCATTGCAAGCTTAAGTAGAGAAACAATGCTTAATTTTTGATTATGTGATAACTGATATATTTTCTTTGTTAACCTCTTTCTATAAGGATCTTGCTCGGAGAACGATGGTATTTAGAGCACAGGGTAAGAAAGTTTGCCTTCAGGTGCATCATTAACACAAGTTTGGAATAACAAAAGTCACACAATGGTTATGGCACATTATAGGGCATAACACTGGGGAGACTACATGAACAGGACAGGGAGTGGCACTGGGTACAGTCCCGAGTTCAGCAGAATTACAGACCGGGTGAATCATTGGGTGCCCCTGGAAGATGTTTGAGCCAAGCAGTACAGCACAGTAGTGCTGCAAGGTACTGGATATGTTCCTTTCATTCACTCAAGCAGCTGATTTCCAGTATATTTCAGCTGGGAGTAACTCTAATTCCTGATCATTTCCATTTCACAGACTTGGATATGGTCAAACTCACAGTCACCAACCAGAGTTGTGATGGTGGCTGAAGTGAGACAGTCAGGCCAAAGTGTTCAATGGGATAAAGAGAGGCAGAACTTATAAGGTTCTTAACTGTTCACGGCATGGGGGGGGGGGGGGGTAAATATTGTTAAAAGAATAGAATGTCCCTGAGAGTGGGAGGGAAAGCTCAGACTGGAGCAAACTGCTCGGTGCTACACTTGCTATCTCACTGTGTGGCACTAACCTGTAATTAACTGTGAGGGCACTGACTCAGAGGGTGGTACGTGTATGGAATGAGTTGCCAGAGGAAGTGGTGGAGGCTGGTACAATTGCAACATTTAAGAGGCATTCGGATGGGTATATGAATAGAAGGAGTTTGGAAGGATATGGGCCGGGTGCTGGCAGGTGGGACTAGATTGGGTGGGATATCTGGTTGGCATGGACGGGTTGGACCAAAGGGTCTGTTTCCATGCTGTACATCTCTATGACTCTATGATTCTACTCTCTTTTACAGGAGACAATGAGCTTCTGGTTGTTCCCAACAAAGTATAGCTGGAAGTAAGAGAAGAAAACAGTGAAAATAATGATAGAAATAATCATTATAGTGATCATTTCAAGTGAAGCTTCAGACACTTTGGATGGACTGATCCTAAATGCAACTGGCAGAAGGGAGATGGCATTTACACAAATTCAGGCTCAGTATTGTAACCACGCTTTCAAACTAATTGATCAATAAAACTCTGTATTGAAAATCCTTAAATCTCTAGGGTGTGGATTCTTCAATGTGAAATATTCTGCTCAATACAAGGAATTCCCACATCCTGCGATTGGACCTTCATTTTGGTTATTCAATTTTTTTAGGCAGAACCTATCAGGAGATTTAGTAATATCGGCTCTGGTGTTATGTGTTGGAGATTTGGCTGAAATGTCAGGTGAGGAGCATGTCAACCTTGGGAATATCTTGTTCTTTCTTCTATGCTTTTGAAAAATGACACCATCCAGGTCAAAGCAGCACCAATCACTTCACCACTGATGCTAAGCAGCAGCGTGTACTATCTACTGATGCACTGTAGAAATGCATCAGTAATTCAGACAGCACCTTCAAAACCCACAATCACTTCCACCTAGAAGGAACAAAAACATAAGTTATGGAAAAGCTCAGCAAGTCTGGCAGCATCTGTGAAGAGAAATCAGAGTTAACATTTCAGGTTTGACAACCCTTTCTCAGAACCCAAAACGTGAACTCTGATTTCTCCTCACAGATGCTGCAAGATCTGTTGAGATTTTCTAGCCACTTCTGTTTTTGCTTCTGATTTACATCATCGCAATTGTTTCAGTTTCCATCGAGAAGGTCAATGGCAGCAGATATGTGGGAACACCATCAGCACCTCCAAGTTCCCTTCAAGCCACTTCCTATCATGGGAAATATTTTGCTGTTCCATCACTGTTGCTCAGTCAAATTCTTGGAATTCCTGATGGATTAACTGCAGCACGTGGATTGCAGAGATTCAAGAATGCAGTTCGCCATCTCCTCATGGGCAATAAATACTGGCGAATCAGTGACATCTGCATCTGAGTTAAAAGTTTAAAGTCAAAGAAAATCCAGACAGATATGTTAAAGACAAATATTGTTCAACCAAACCAATTGTGGTTTTTGCTGAACTTAGCAGGAGGGTTAATGAGGGTGATGCAGCTGATGTGGAGTATATAGGTTTCCAGAAAGTGCTGGATGAAGGGCATGAGAACAGTCTCCTTGGCAAAGGGACAGTGGTACCAGTGGTTTTAGATTAGATTAGATTAGATTAGATTACTTACAGTGTGGAAACAGGCCCTTCGGGCCAACAAGTCCACACCGACCAGCCGAAGCGCATCCACCCAGACCCATTCCCCTACATTTACCTCTGCACCTAACACTACAGGCAATTTAGCGTGGCCAATTCACCTGACCTGCACACCTTTGGACTGTGGGAGGAAACCGGAGCACCCGGAGGAAACCCACGCAGACACGGGGAGAATGTGCAAACTCCACACAGTGGAGTCGCCTGAGGCGGGAATTGAACCCGGGTCTCTGGTGCTGTGAGGCAGCAGTGCTAACCACTGTGCCACCGTGCCGCCCACCACTGTGCCACCGTGCCGCCCACTGTTTGTACTGTTTGCAGCAGCGGAATAGTACCTGGCTGTTTTCATACCAGAGGCTGGGTTATTCTGAGGGGTTGATACAAAGGACACTGTTCTCAGATTTGTAATTAATGACTTAGACTCAACACAATTTCAGGATTTAGAGAGCATATGAATTTTTTAAGTTGTGTAAACTGCGAGGAGAGTTGTGACATCTACAAGAGGATATAGATGGGTTAGTGCATGGGCTTGTAACAGATTTCAGCAGCAAGAACGAGGTGAAATAAAACATTCTGAATGCGATACAAAGTCCCTAAGCGTAGGAAGAAGTTGGACATAAATAGTCTGGGCATCAGAAACACAAATAAGGCACACAAATCAAGTAATGGTCAAGAGGGACATGGACCACCAACACCTCAGACAGCCAGTGACCTCACCAGTGGGACAGGAATCGGACCTCACCAACATGGCGCAACGAATGCTCCGGTTGTCGCCCTCACCAATATGGCGCCATTCGTGCTCCGGATGTCGCCCTCACCAACATGGCGCTAGAGTTGTGCAGTGGAATGTGAGGTCAGGGCGAGCAGGGTCATGAGGGAGTGATCCGGAAGCAGTTTCATCGGCTCGTCAGCGGATAACGTTAATAGATCAACAAAGCAGCAGGTCACCTGAAGATTAACCTCAGCTTTCACACATTAAGAGAGCACACAGTGTGGACAGTGATGTGACCACAGCTCCTTTAATAACATTACAGTTAGCAGGTGAGGGTCAGTGTGTGTGGGACTGTCCCCCAGTGAGAGTCAGTGTGTGTGTGTGGGAGCTGCCCCCCAGTGAGGGTCAGTGTGTGTGGGACTGTCCCCCAGTGAGGGTCAGTGTGTGTGTGTGTGTGTGGGACTGTCCCCCAGT
>NW_025215197.1:0-928 GCF_004010195.1 Chiloscyllium plagiosum | reverse complement strand
TAATGATGGTCATGACAAAATGTCACAGTAAGGATTAAAATTATTTGTTTCAAAAGCAAGGACTGCATGACTTCAGTCGCTTTGATACAAAATCAGAACTTAATGCTTGGAAGGCATTCTCGTGTATTGTGAAATTGGGATTCTTCATGGTTTGGGAAATGACCTCAGTAAACAAGCAGAGAGGAATGTGGCTTTCCTTGTGTGCCTGTTCTCACTTGTTTCTCAATTAACTGTTTTAGAAGTGTTTAAAATTCACCAAAACAAAATGCATGAACACAAAGCTACTAAAATCTACGCAAAGATGAAGACTAGACTTCTCAAAAACTATGTGTATGAACCATTTTGTAGTTTCAATTGATTAATTAACACCAAATCAATTTGTACAGGTGGAAGATACTTTGTTACATATGCAAAACATTTAGGTTTGTTAATCAAATTCCTGCATGTGGCAGAAATACAAAGAGGTTTTTAGTTTTATAATCCATTTCAAAAACTTGAAACATTTAACCCAGCGAAAGTGTGTACTTGTTTAGATATTTGTTTGACATGCTTCTGCTGTACATTTTGCACCACATTTAATGTGGCAAGTATTCAGCAAAAACATCCCAACAAGCTTCACAAGGATTGTATTTAAGCAAAATTTGACATTGAACCAAGTGAAACAAGAGGAAAAAACAGTGACTGCAGATGCTGGAAACCAGATTCTGGATTAGTGGTGCTGGAAGAGCACAGCAGTTCAGGCAACATCAAGGCCAGGTGATCAAAATAAAGATTGGTTTAATGACAGGAGAAAGATAAAGGGGTGATAATGTTTAGGAAGGAAATTTCAGATTTGATAGCTTGTTGTGTGTGTCAAATCCTTCAAAATTAAAGTATCTATTAGGGGTTAGCAAGGTCAAAGGTCACACGATGAAAGGGCTATGCTCTG
>NW_025215196.1:67889-70228 GCF_004010195.1 Chiloscyllium plagiosum | reverse complement strand
AAAAATCCATCTGTTTCACCAATATCCTGCAACTAATGAATCTTCCATCCTCACCTGGTCTGGTTGACATGCAACTCTCGACCTAAAGCAATGTCATTGACTCCCAATCGCCCTCTGAAACGGTCTAATGAGTCATTCAGTTGTACCAATCGCTACAAAGTTTTTACCAAATGAAACCGGATGGACCACCTGGCATCGAAATGGGCGTCGGAAAAGTCAACATTAGAAACATCACTGCGGAACCTGCAAAGTCTTCCTTACTAACATCTGAGGTCTGGCGCCAACATTGGAACAACTGCCTTACAGACTAGTTAAGCAACAGCCTGACATTGCCATACTCACAGAATCATACCTTATGGAAATAACAGAAATTAAACATGGACAAAGGAGTCTCTTCCTGATTACCACGTAGCGTCGTTCCTCAGCTGAATCAGTCCTCCTCCATGTTAAACAACACTTGGAGAAAGCAATAACTGTGGCAAAGGGACAAAGTGTATTCTGGCTGGGGGATTTCAACGCCGACTGTCAAGAGTGGTTTGGCAGCAGTACTACTGATCATGCTGGTCGGCTCCTCAGGATATAGCTACTGGATTGGGTCTGCAGAAGGTGATGAGGGAATGAACGAGAGGGTAAAAAAAAACTGACCTCATCCTTACCAATCTACCAACTGCAGATGTATCTGTCCATGACAGTATCGGTAAAAGTGACCACCGCGCTCTCCTTGTGGAGACAAATCTATTGTCTCCATAAACTCTATTGTGTTGTGTGGTACTATCACCATGCTAAATGGCACAGACTTTTAGCAGATCTAGCTACTCAAGATTGAGCGTCCATAAGACACCGTGGACCATCAATAGCAGCAGAACTATACTCCAGCACAATCTGTAATGTCACGGCCTAGCATGTCCCCCACTAAACCATTAACATCAATCCAGAGGATTAACCCTGGTTCAATGGAGAATGCAGGAGGGCATGCTAGGAGCAGAACCAGGAATATATAAAGATAAAATGTTCATCTGCTGAACCTTCTAAACAGAAATACGTGTGTGCCAGATAGCATAAACAGCAAGGGACAGACAGAGCTTAGCGATCACAGAACCAATGCATCAGAATTAATCCGTTCGTGAATGGTAGCGGATGATTAAACAACTCACCAGAGTAGGAGGCTCCATAAATATCCCCAACCTCAATGATGGAAGAGCCCAGCACATCAGTGCAAAATATAAGGCTGAAGCTTTCGTTGCAATCTTCAGTCAGACGTTTTGAGTGGATGATCCATTTCGGCCTCCTTCCGTGGTCCACAGCATTACAGATAGCAGTCTTCAGCAAATTCGATTAACTGATATCGAGAAACAGTTGAAGGTACTGGATACTGCAAAAGATATGGGCCCTGATAACATGCTGGCAATAGCCCTGAAGACTTGTACTCCAGAACATCCCGCTCCCCTAGCCAAGCTGTTCCAGTATGTTTAAAAAAACCGACAATGGGGAAAAACTGCTCAACTATGTTCTGTACATAAAACTCAGGACAAATTCGACCCGCCCAAATACTGCCGAATCAGTCTACTCTCCATCATCAGTAAAATGATGGAAGGTATCATCAGCATTGCTATCAAGCAGCACCTGCTCAAAACTAACCTGCTCAGTGAGGCCCAGTTTGGGTTTTGCCAGGGTCACTCAGCTCCTGACCTCATCACAGCCTTGGTTCACACATAGAAAAAGGAACTGAATTGCAGCCCTTGACATCAAGGCTGCATTCTGCCAAATGTGACACCAATGACTCCAAGCACAAACGGTATCGCGGGCCAACACTCCATTATTGGAGTCATACCTGACAGATAGGAAGATGGTCATTGTTGTTGGAGGTCAGTCATCTCAGCTCTAGAACATCTCTGCAATAGTCCATTAGCATAATGCCCTAGGTCCAAACATCTTCAGCTGCTTCATCAATGACCATCCTTCCATCATAAGGTCAGAAGTGGGGATATTCGATGATAACTGCACAATGTTCAGCATCATTCACAAATGCTCAGATACGGAAGCAGTCCATGCCAAAAGAAACAATATCTGGGCAATATCCAGGCTTGGGCTGGCAAGTGACAAATAACATTTGCGCCACGTAAATTCAGACAATGACTGTCATCAATAAGAAACAATATAACTACTTTGTATTCAGCATCATCATCATCACTAAACACCTTCACTATCAATATCCTGGGAGTATCATTGACCAGGTTAGCACTGCTGCCTCGCAGCGCTGGAGACCCGGGTTCAATTCCCGCCTCAGGCGACTGACTGTGTGGAGTTTGCACATTCTCCCCGTGTCTGCGTGGGTTTCC
>NW_025215196.1:40616-67639 GCF_004010195.1 Chiloscyllium plagiosum | reverse complement strand
CCATTTGATTTGCACCACATCCACAAGCATTCACTCCCTTCACCATGGTCACTCAGGAGCAGCAGTGTGCACTATCTACAAGACACAATGGAGAAATTCCACAAAGATCCTCACACAGCCTCTTCCAATCTCACAAACACATCCATCTGGAATGACAAGGGCAGTAGAATTTTGGGAACCCCGCCACCTTCACATTCCCCTCCAAACCAGTCAACATCCTGTTTTGGAAATATATCGCTTTTCCTTCACTGTTGCTGCGTGAAAACCCTGGAATTCCCTTTTTAATCAATAGTGGGTCGCCGCACAGCAGGTAGTTTGCAACAGTTCGAGAAGGCAGCTCAGCACCAACTTCTCAAGGGCAACTGGGGACTGGCAAGAAATGCTGGGCACATCTAGCGATGCCCACATCCAATAAAAACTTGTAAAAAAAAACTTCCAAGTTGAGCATCTCGATGGGACAGGTTATCTCATTTGAACACGAACAGGAAAGCAGTGTTTCTAATATTGAACATTTTAGAATTTTCTGTTATTAGAAGGGTGTTCAGTACTCGATGGCATATTGCTGCTGAGTGCTGTGATAAATTGCACCTGCTTTGTTTAAATCAACAATACTGGCATAACAGGATCAATCCTTCGAAAGTACCAGACAGTAAATGACATTCATCGTAGAGAGAATGTACTCCCGCCAGATGAGACTCACTGATAGCAGCTCATATTCAAAATATTGATGGAATACTGGTTGACGCTGAATTTTCCCACCGTCCATATCACACGGGTTACCATTGTCCAGAACGTGAAGTCAAATCAACATACAAATACAAGGGTTACAACAGCAGGTCAGAGACTTACAAGTCTCTACTGCATAATAGACCCTATGACCTAAAGGGCATGAGATTTCGCAATAGATTTAGGCCATTCAGCCCATTTCTTCACTCTGATACTGTGCCATTTTGTCATTGTCTCTCTGAAAAGTGGAAATATCTTCTACAGACTGACTGTATCAACCTTTGCAGTAATCCATTAGTTTCAATCAGACCCCCCCCCCCCCCCAAACTCCCACAGTTCTTCTAAATTCCATGGAGTTACACTGCTGCTCATATAATAAGCCGCCAGGATGGATCACCTCCAACACCAACAGACCTTTATCCAGAGATAGTATCCAAAACAGCTCACATTTGGCCAAATGCCGTCTGTCCATAGCCTATTACATTCTCAGCAGTATGTCTCCCGAATTGCATTCTTGCTCTCTTGAAATGAATGCGAACATTGCTTTTGCTTTCCTTCCTGCCAACTGAACATGCACGTTAACCATAAGAGAGGACGAGTTGCTTCTACATACTTTAGTGCTTCAGATTTAATGGATCTTATTAGAACATAGTGTCTCCTCTATTCCACCCACCAAAGTGCATATTCTCACACGTTCCCCTATTCTGTTCCATCAGCCACGTGTTTTCCCACAGTCCTAAACTGTTCAAGCTTTTCTGCAGCGTCCCCGCTTCCTCAATATCATCTGCAAACTTAGCAAAACTGCCCTCAAGCCCTTTGTTCAGTTTGTTCATATATAACACACTTCCTGGCCCTCTGAGGACCGCCCATCATCTACAAGGCACAACAGTCAAGGTGCTTGACTCCATTCAGGTTGAAGCAGTGGCTTGACTTGAATTACACCTGTAAAGTCTTCAGTCCCTGCACCATTGACTCTCAGTAGAAGCACACCCTACCCCCTTTTGTTGTGAGCTAACTTCATTATGGCGCACAATCCCAGGCTCCGTCTCAACACTAACTTAGTTGTGCTCACACCAACCATGTCATTGTGTATTGATGACAATGGAGGGAGGTCGGCGACGGGATGTCTATGATGAATAACTGTGTGACTGCCAGGCTGAAACCTGCCCCGACAGCCTCGGATGTGCCTGTGCCCGCTGTCACCGCTGCAGGCATGATCAGTCTTCCTGCAAATCAAATCAAGAAAAGCGCCGGGCCTGGATCGTGTTCCCGGCTGAGCACTCAGATCCTGTGAGGTCCAACTGACAGAGGTATTCACATACAATTTCAGCCTTTCCTTCCCACAAGCCGAAATCCCAACCTGCTTCAAGAACACCAACATCAACCTTGTAAGTGAGAAAGCTCATTTTTTTTAACGATTACTGCCCAGTGGCTCTAACCTCAATAAACATGGAGTGATTTGAAAGCCTGGTTATGGCCCACATCACCTCCAATCTCCCAGCCTAAATTGGTACACTGTAATATGCCGACTGATGTAACGGATCCACAACAGATGTCGTATCCCGAGCCCTGCACTCATCCCGAGGACATCTGGACAACAAAGACACCAACACCAGACTCCTGCTCATTGAACTCTTAAACATCATTGTCCCCTCCAGACTGATCTCAAAATTCTGTGACCTTATTCGCAGCTCCACCCTCTGCAACTAGATCCCACGGTTTCTGACCAACAGACCACAATTAGTGAAGATAGGTATCTGCACCTCCGCCACAACAGCACTCAACACTGGAGCTCCTGAAGGATGTGTCCTCAGCCCCCTATTGCACTCCCTGTACACACACGGCTGTGTTCTCAGCCTCTACTGTATTCCCTGTACACACACGACTGTGTCCTCAGCCCCCTACTGCACTCCCTGTACACACACGGCTGTGTCCCTCAGCCTCCTATTGCACTCCCTGTACACCGACGGCTGTGCCCACAGCCTCCTACTGCACTCCCTGTACACACACAGCTGTGTCCTCAGACACTACTGTACTCCCTGTACACACGCGGTTGTGTCCCTCAGCCCCCTACTGTACTCCCTGTACACACACGGCTGTGTCCTAAGCCCCCTACTCTACTCCCTGTACACACACGGCTGTGTCCCTCTTAGCACCCTTCTGTACTCCCTGTAAACCGACGGTTGTGCCCTCAGCCTCCTACTGTATTCCCTGTACACACAAGGCGGTGTCCTCACCCCCGACTGTACTCCCTGTACACCAAGAGATGTGCCCTCAGCCCCCACTGTACTCTCTGTACACACACAGCTGTGTCCCCAGCTCTCGACTATACTCCCTGTAGACACACGGCTGTGTCCCTCAGCTCACTACTGTACTCCCTGTACACATATGGCTGTGCTCTCAGCCCCCTACTGTACTCCTGTACACACACAGCTGTGTCCCTCAGCCCACTACTGCACTCTCTGTACATCCACGGCTGTGTCTTCAGCCCTCTACAGTATTCCCTCTACACCACGGCTGTGTCCTCAACCACCTACTGTACTCCCTGTATACCCACGGCTGTGTTCTCAGCCCCCTACTGTACTCCCTGTACACACAAGGCTGTGTCATCAGCCCCCTACTCTACTCCCTCTACACACACGGCTGTGTCCCTCAGCCCCCTGCTGTACTCCCTGTACGCACACGGTTGTGTCCTCAGCCCCCTACACTACTCCCTGTACACATACGGGCTGTGTCCGCAGTCCCCTACAGTACTCCCTATACTCATATGACTGTGTCATCAGCCCCCTACTGGACTCCTGTATAAACACGGCTGTGTCATTAGCCCCCTTCTGTACTCCCTGCACACACACGGCTTTGTCCTCAGCCCCCTACTGTACTCTGGTACACACGTGGCTGTGTTGCCAAATTCCAAACAATGCCAACTGTAAGTTTGCTGATGACATCACCAAAGCAGGAGGGATATCAATCAACGATGAGTCTGAACACAAAAAGGAGATAGTGTGTTTGGTGGCATGGTGGATTGATAATAATCTCCCCCACAAATTCGGCAAAAGTAAAGAACTGATCATTGACTTTAGAACGAAAGGAGGGGAACAAGCCCCTATCTACATCGACGGTCGAGACAGTGCAGAGCGTCAAGTCCCTCGGAGTGATGATAACTGGCAACCTACCCTGGATTTCTCACATAAGTGTGACAGTCAAGATGGTACAAAAACGTCTCTCCCTCCTCACTTGGCTCAGGATACTTATCATGCACTATTTCTACAGGTGCACTATTGTGAACGTACTGTCCGGGTGCGTAATGGCCTGGTACGGCAACACTCTGCCCAGGATAATCAGAAACTTCAGAAGATTGTGTTCACAGCCCAGACTATGACGGACTCCAATCTCCCAACAATTGACTCTATTTACACGGTTCATTGCCGCAGAAAGGCTGCCAACATCTATTCCAGGTTACTGAGGGAAGGGAGAGAGGAAATATCTGGGGCCTTAACAGATACCTTTGGAACATCCTTGAACACAACTGAGGTCCTGGAGGACGGGAAAGTTTCTAATCACCTTATTTAAGAAGAGTAGCATGAATAATCCAGTTAATTATAGACCGGTGAGCCTGACGTCTGGGGTAGGGAAGCTGCGAGAGGATCTATTCTCATTTGGATGAAAATGGTCTTAACAGTGATAGGCAAAAATGGTTTAGTGCAGGGAAGGTCATGTCTTACCAACTTAATAGAATTATTTGAGGAAGTGACCAAGTTGATTGATGAGGGAGAGGCTGTAGATGTCATGTACACAGACTTCAGGAAAACATTTGATAAGATTTCCCATGGTCGTGTTATGGAGAAAATGAAGTCACATGGTGTCCAGGGCGTGCTAGCTACATGGATAAAGAACGGGTTTGGCAACAGGGGACAGAGCGCAGTAGGGGAATGGAGTTTCTCAAAACAGAGAACTGTGACCAGTAGTGCTCCATTTAAGATATTTCCGGAAAGATGCATGAATGGGCAGGGAGCATATGGATACAGACCTTTAGAAAATAGGAGACAGGTTGAGATCTAGAATTTGGATCGGCGCAAGCTTGGACCGCCGAATGTCGTGTTCCTGTAGTGGAATGTTCTTTGTTCTAACATTACCAAAGACCCATCTCATGCTTGTAAAGATCTCCCACGACCTCTTCCATTAGGCTACAAAATACAGACGCTTGAAGACACAGAGCAGCAGGTTCAGGAACAGCTTCTTCCTAGCTGTTATTAGACTGATGAATGGACTATCATCTCAGATAATGCTGATTTTGTTCATATTGATCTCGCCTAGCGCACGCCCTGTGCAGCCTAACCTATATGCCTCTCAGACATGTTTTACAACCATCGTTCAGTATATCCATGCTTACCATGATCTGCCTGGACATCTTGGCACAGGACAAAATAAATCCTCACCTCCCTACCCCCAGCTCCGTCCAGTGCTCACGCCCAGCTCTCTCCGGCCCTCACCCCCAGCTCCTCCCAGTCTTCCCAGCTCCCCTTGACACTTTCCCCAGTTCCCACTGTCTACTTCCCTGTGCTTTCCTTTTCCCTGTCTTCTGTTTCTTTCCCTGAACCTAGTATCTTCCCTTCTCCCTGTCCATGTGACGGTTTGTTTCCTTGTTTTGTTTCCTTTCTCTCTTTGACTGACTGTCCATCTGTTTCCCTCGCCGTGTTCTCTCTCTCCTTCCCTTTGTTTCTGTCTCTTTCTCCCTCGTTGTGATGGTGATGGCTTCTCTCTTCGTTTGAAGCAGGTATTGGCTCATTGGTTTGATGTTGGCAATACAATACACTCAACAAGCTTTTGGTATAGAAGATATAATTTAAAATTATCAGTTACATTTCAATTGTTGTCAAAACAGCAACCAAAACGTGGGTATCCATTTAACAGCCAATTGCTACATCTAACTATTTTGAAACCGCCCGTCTCCCAGTGCTCTGTATAATGGCAACTCAAAGCACTCTATTCGGGTGCATAATGACCTCACATGGTAACTGCTCTGCCCAGGACCATAAGAAACTACAGACCGTTATGTGCAGAGTCCAGACCGTCATGGAAGAAACCTTCCATCCATTCGTACTTGTCATTGTCGCAGAAAAGCTGGCAACATCAAAGATCTCCCTCTCAATCTGGTAATGATCTCCTACAACCTCTTCCAACAGGGAGGAGACACAGAGGCTTGAAAACATGACCAGCATGCTCAGGAACACTTCCTTCCCTACTATTATTAGACTGACAAATTGACATCTCTCACTTTTCAAATAATATTAATCTTGCTAATGATCTTACTTTGCACACCTCCTGAGAAGCTCTTACCTTGTATGCCTCATTCTGTCCAAGGACACTGTGATCTCTGTTTTCTTGTTTCGGGTCATGTGCCTGCACTACAATAAAAACAAACCTTTCCATTGTACATTTGACGAAAATAAACGAAACCAAATCAGATCAAACACGTGGACTGCAGTGGCTCAAGGTCTTCTCAAGGGCAACTGGAAAAAATGAACTAATTTTGCCCCAGTGAGAGATACCCATATCTAATTAATGAATATAAGAAGAAGACCACACTTAGGGAGGAAAGACAGAGGGAATCAAATCGCTTTAAACATGATCTTAGATATATTCAGTTTTCCCTCACTATTTGTAAGTAGAGTGTTCCTACAAAACCGTTCACAAGCCGATATGTTGTAAAGTGCAGTAGCACTGATGTATATGGGAAAAGTTTCGGCTTTCTTCCTAAAAGTGAAAATCCTATTCGGATTTTTTTTGGTCAGTGAAACAATGTCATAATGTAAGTCATTCGGAAAGGGAAGTGGCGAAAAGCGAACTTTTGAAAAGCGGGGATACCTGTATTTACATGGGCATGATATTCAGGAAGATGGGAAAGGCGAAAAATAAATGAGGTGAATCTCACATTTTATTTCCAGCCCAGCTGATCATCATTCTCTTTGTTTGCTCTTTTTTATTCTATATCTCTCTTTCTCTATTGATTCCTCCTCCCCTTCAAAGCAGACTTCCCTGTCAACGGTATTATCCACACTCCTTTCCAGCTGCTTTCAGTTCAGGAAAGTTCCCCGGCACTTTCTGTTCGGTTCTTTGCATTTCTTTCTATAATTTCAGATTTTCAGCTACTTCCTTCATTTGATTTCACCTTCAATTTTATTAATTCGTGGGATGTTGGCATCTCTGCAAAGGGCAGCATTTGGTTACCATCACTAATTGCCCTGACTCTGAGGCCATTCCACAAGCCAATATAAAGTTAAGCACATTGTCATGGGTCTCAAGTCACAATTAACCCAGACCGGGTAATGACATTAGATTTCTTTACCGAAGGTGATCAGTGAAAGATGAAGGTTTTCAGACAAAATGTTGCTTTTAATATTGTTTTTCGTGAAATTCACTTTTATTCCAATTCTTATCATTTTTATTTAAGTTCTGTCATCAGCTGTGGTGGACTTGAAACAAATCACTCGAATCAATATCTTTCGTTTAATAAGCTTTGCTCCTGAATTACATCCATCGACATTCCTTCATTCATACAAATGTCCTAATCATGAAGTAACGTCCAAGACAAGAGCAATTTTGTGATTGAAATATTTGTAATTGGAAAAGTGGTCAGAAGAGAGCTTGAAACATTAAGTCTGAATTTTACCAACGTGCAGCCAATGGCTTGTTCAGCAACAATACTGACACAGAGATGAAGATTGGGGACATTAGGAGCTGGGAGTGGACAGGTTTAGTGACAGAGAGAACAGGAGACATAAATCAGTTCAGGGCACAAAAGGGATCTCGAGGTTGTGCACAGTTTTGTTCTCAGATGTTTGTGAGGGAGTGGTCTGCAATTCATTGGTAATGAATGGAGACTGCAATTGAAACTGAAGGCAATAGTTTCTTTCTCTGACAAATATATATAACAGAAATTGCAACGAAGTTCAAACTTGGTTATGGGATTAATGAATTGACAGAGGTAGAGAACACCAACAATAGCGAGAATAGGTTAGTAGCACACCCTCCACCTCGCCCAAAATAATCTTCAGCACTGCTGATATCCGAAATGGTAGAAATCCCCAAGGGGGGAAATCTTGAAAAGACTCAAGGAAAACCTCTTCTCCATTGTTGTAATGTTCCAGTCCGCTATTCTCAGATTCAGATCTATGCAGCTGCTGTTGGAGCTGATGCATCTGTTACTACAGTGGGATAGCGCACTGAATGAAGCCTCTTACTAATATGAGAGGAAAACCCTCCAGTGACACAGTTGCATTGCACAGAGACTGACATCAATCACAGTCAGAGCAAACAGTCCCAGCTTTCAATCCAGCACATTCAGTTCACAATATATCTGGACTGGACGACATGTTGACATTGCTGGCTATTGGTCACATCTCCCACCTCCAATTGCTCTAGTGAAGTCAATTGTGAGGGAGAATAAGAATATTTTCTTTTCGTCGGCTGCATGATTCTGCTCTGTTGTCCGTTTACTATGCTGTAACCATCTCTCCAAAAATCCCTCTACCCCCCAAAAGAATCACAATCAGGATGTTGTTCCTGTGCTGATCTCTCCTCCACGGGAACAGATGCTAGCGAACAGACTGTCATTGGGCACAGTTGCCCTGAACATAGACAGGAAGTGTGGACTTCTCTGAATGTTCCTCTCACTGCTCTAACACGGCAACTGTGGAACTTCCATAGGGAATATGCTTCAGTAATTTATTTATATAAATAGACAGACTTCTAAACGCAGTTTTTTTTATGCATACTTTTTTACGCATTTTAGCCTCAGTCCAATACTAAAAGTGATAATTACAATGAACGTATATATTTAGACTTATGAATTAATGAGTCAGGTTCGAATGATCATGATATTGGCTGGGAGATAGTGCGGAATGGGGGCAGTGGCTGTGGAGACTGCACGGGGAGTACAATGATATTCCCCAGTCATCATCACTCTTTCTGACAGACAGAATTAAATGTAATGCATAACAAGGAATCAACCAACATTTGGGAGATGCAATGCTGAATGACAATGTGAACTAAAAGGATTAAATGTGATAAAGTGAACTATATTTTATATACATACCATTTAATCATTGGGAATACAGATTGAGTAGGGGCACCAGACCTGAAATATTAACTTTGATTTCTCTTCACAGAAACTGCCAGATCTACTGAGCTTGTCCTCTAAGTTCTGTTTATGTTTTTGCTTGAGATTGATCATATTGTTCATATCTGGCAGAATACTTACAATTAAAAGCAGACACTCGTAACAAGATGTGAAGGGCAATGGGGATAATACAGGAGACTAACAGTAGAGATATAGTCATTCCAAGCTGGAAGAGACAATGGGCTGAGTTTCCCCCACTTTTGCTGTAAATAATTCTGTGATATGTAATCAAAGCCTTTGCAGAGGGGGTAGACAAGCCGGTAAAACAAAGGTCACAGAGTGCTCCACCATCAAAAATCTATTCCTATTATCTCATGAAATTTCAGCTGCCTCTGAAATGTCTTTTCAAACAAAGTGGAGTTCCTGAGATGTACAGGATAATCAGAAAAATATTATATTTTTTCCTATGAATCTTAAAGAAGACACAGATTTCGGCCGTAACACAGGTGTCACAGACACACCTACTATAATAGGAACATATACCATATGTAACCAAATTTAGCATGTAGCCCTGTCAAGAAACATGAAATATAGTGATAAGGAAACATGAAATACAAACAGAAATTGATGGTAGAAGCGCAACAGATGAGGAAGTATCTGCAGAGAGAAACAAAGTTAACATATCGAATATGATGTGACACTGTTCTGAAAAAATCTTATTGAAATCAAAGGTTAAAGCTGTGTATCTCTGCTCAGAGGGTGCCAGACCTGCTGAGTTTCCCTCTATCGATTTCTTTTTCTTTCTGAACTGTGACAAATTGACTGATCTGAACGATATAAGCAAAGCTGCTGTCTCAGTTGAATCTCGAATATTTGTTTATGGACATTAAGTGAGAAATTACAATGTTCCTATGTTTGACAGAGCTCCAAATATCCATGACGTATTGCATTGTGATACAAAATTATTGTGAGACATTGTTGAAACAAAAACCGAATTTGCTGCAAAAGGTCTGCAGCATCTGTGCAGAGACATCAGAATTAACGTTTCTGATTCAGTGGCCCTTCCTCAGAACGGATGGTAGCCCTGAAAATGTTGATTAATATACTGCAGAGGATGAATAGCTGTTAATGGAGACTGTTAGTAGCTAACAATAGGGTGTGAGTAATGGAAGGCCACGTGAGAACTAGGCCTGGTGCATGGGTATGGGTCATTGAGGAGTTCAGTCCTTAAAATCATTGAACATTATTTTGAGTCTGAAGGGCTGCAGGGTCCACCCGCGGAAAATGAGGTGTTGTTCTTCCAGCTTGCGTTGAAATGTCCTGGAACACTGCAGCAAGCCTGACGCAGAGATATTGGCCAGGCAACAGGATGGGGTATTAAACTGGCAGGCAACTGGAAACTCAGGGTCTTTTGAAAGGTACAGCTTGAATATTCTGTGAAGTGTTCACCCAGTCTACCTTTAGTTTCCCCAGTGTAGAGCAGACCACAATGTGAGCAGCGAATGTAGTCGACCGGATTGTGGGAAATGTTGGTAGGATGCTCCTTCATCTGTGAGGTATGCTTGGCCCTTGGATAGTGACAAGCGAGGAGGTAAGTGGGAAAGTGTAACACCTCCAGCAGGGGAAAGCGAAGTGTACCTGTGGTGGGTGTTGGGAGAGGTGGGGGGGGGAGGTTTGGGCAGTGAATAACGAGCGGACCAGGGTGTCCTGGAGGAAATGGTCACTTCAGAAGGAGGAAAAGGGAGAGGAGGCAAATATGTGTCTGGTGGTGGCATCTCGCTGGAGGTGGGGGAATGCAGACTGATGATCTTCTGCATGTGAATGCTGGTGAGATGGTGGGTAAGGACAGGGTGAACTCGAACACTGTTGCAGGAGGGAGCAGAGAGGGTGAGGGTAGAAGTGCAGGAGGTGGGTCACAATTGGTTGAGTGCCCTGTCGTGAACAGTGTTGGGGAATTCTCGGTTAAGGAAGAAGGTGAACATTTCAGAGGCCACATTTGTGAAATTGTCATCATCAGAACCAATGCAGTGGAAACGGAGGAACTGGGGGAATGGAATTGAGTCTTTACAGGAAACAGGGTGTGAGGATGTGTACTATAGGTATCTGTGGGAGTCGGTGGGTTAATACTGGTTATCAGTGACCGGTCTACCCCAGAAATAAAAGCAGAGATGTCGAGGAAAGGAAGGGAGGAGTCAGAGATCGACCAGGTGAAAGTGAGAGAGGGGTGCAAATTGGAAACGATGAACCTTTCCAATTCTGGACGAAAGAGGAGCAGCAGCAATGATATCATCTACGTATCGGAGAAAGAGTTGTGAATGGGGGCTGGAATAGAACTGGAACAAGGAATGGTCTACGTATCCCATGAAGGAACAGGTATAACTTGGGCCCACGTGTGTATCCATGCACCCCCTCTGTATGGGAGGAGCAGGCTGAAGCAATGGGTCTGCCCAGGCAGTTCTGTTTGTGGATTTTCAGGGGGCGATAAAAGCGATCTCTGCTATCAGAGGACCATCAGCTTCGGGACTGTTAGGCGGGGGTGAGTTTGTGTGTGTTTGTGGAGGGAGGCGAGTGGGTGGGAATCTCCAGTTGAAATGTGGTCAGATTTAGTTACTAAAATAACCTGATGCGCCATGGTAGAGTTATGGACAAGCAGGTGATATGTGGAGGTATTTGAGAACTGGCACTCAGCTTCTGAAATGTCGAGGTGCGTCCACCAGACTACAGCAGCACCACCCTTATCGGCACAGGCTGAATAACATAGCCGGGGTTGTGGACTCTTGCGCAAAGAAATGGACACCGAGGAGAAGACGGTGGAAGAGAAGTTCAACATTATGTCGTTCCTGAAATTCATTAAAGTGGGGCACAGAGAGATAATGCTGAGACCATTGCTGAGTACAGAACATTCAGCATTAGAGCGTGGAAGGTTAGGAGGGATGGTGAATACACAACAGGAGGTTGGCTTCGGGGAGGGAATGGCCTCAGATTGCAGGGCATGGGTGGGGTGGCAGGTTTCAGATGCTCATAGGCATCTCTGAGTTATTCTGTCTTGTGGGCCTCGTATATCTGGCGAGCATGGCAAATGAGCTGGAGAATGAAGTATAATTTGGGAATGGTGCAGCCTTGAGCCAATGTGATGTGATGCAGTTGGACAGAGAAAATGTTGATCTCAGTGGCACTGACATCGCACGATCAGTCCTCAGAATGTAACTGATTGAAAATAATGGGAATCATTATCTTATTGTAATGCTCTGATTTCATTGGGGTGACGTTCAGCCAGCAAGGTCTTACTTTTCTGAGACTTTAGACCAAACTGCGAAAACAGATGCATTTTGATGTTATTAATAAGACAAATCCATCCATAGTTTTGGAAGCCACTAGCAAGGCCAAAGTTTATTTGTCATTCCCAATAGCTATGGGGAAGGTGTCATTGATCATTGAGGTAATTGCCAGCACAGAATTTCCTCTGATTTCCATTAACGACAGTTTGCTGAGGGTGGATGATGCTACATGAGTCAAATATTACTTTGATACAAGGGAAGTTACTCTGATATCACCTCAAATGAAATTGGAAAATCAGTTAAAATGGTAAAGAGCAAAATGATATAACACGGGTTGTTTGAACAATGTGGTCAATGTCCTCACAACGATTAAGGAAAAACTGATGCATGAACCTCTGATTCTGAGGAGAGGTTCATCCTATTTGTAATGAGACTGTTTGGTTACGCACTGTGACACAGAGACAGAAGAAAAGCGTTCCACACTGTACGTTGAACAAAACCACCCTGTTCACGGTACATTGGACAGTGACAGACATACACTATTGTCTGTTTCTTTTGGACATTGATCATCCAAATCTCATCATTCACTGATGACCAATAGCAGCACAGAAGGCAGCCGTTCCCATCGCCCCAGTTGAAAAGCAAAAAAAGAAAGGAATGGCCAGTGGAAATGGGAGTAACTAGGGTGCTGCTGTAACTTACAGTGGGAATGGGAGAAGAAAGCTGTGAAGAGATATAATTAGTGGAAGAGTATGTAGCAGCAGAAGGGATAATGCAAGGGAAGTAGGAGTGTAAAAACGAGTAGGAAGGCGGAGGAAGAATGGCTAATGAAGTTTTAGTGACTGGGAAAAACTTGCATTTGTAAAAGTGAGATTGGGTGAAAAACCATGACTGTTCAGGAAAATTGGGATCTGGTGCCATTGAAAATTAAGATTTGGTGTACTTATTTTTCTGTCACTTGATTCTTGATCAGATTGCACATTCACTCTGTATTTCTGATCTCCATCAAATGCAGATGACATGTTTTTTTCTCTCTCCTGGTATGGTGTCTGATCATTTTTTGAATTTTTTTAACACTATGTATTTGCTTCCAATTCAAGGTAGACATGAGAATATGATTTCATCTCCTGCAGTTTGTCCATAACATAGAATTTAATTGAATATTTATCCTCATCACATTAGTTTATTCAAGCAATGAGTCTGTGTCCATCCTGCAGATGAAAATTATTTTCAATTCTGACTATTGTTACGAAGAGGAGAAAGTGAGGTCTGCAGATGCTGGAGATCAGAGCTGAAAATGTGTTGCTGGAAAAGCGCAGCAGGTCGGGCAGCATCCAGGGAACGGGAGAATCGACGTTTCGGGCATAAGCCTTTCCTGAAGAGGGGCCTATGCCCGAAACGTCGATTCTCCTGTTCACTGGATGCTGCCTGACCTGCTGCGCTTTTCCAGCAACATATTTTCAGCTATTGTTACGAAGAACAGTACCACACAAAAAGCTAATGTTCCAGTGCAAGGTGCCAAACCCTTGAGCAGGTAATCTCACAAACTTTCTAAAAAGCCTTTGGATAAGCACTTGGTCGTGCAAGCTCGCATTTTCATTCAATGATTCTGTGTGGTGGCAGCAATGAACACTCTGATATATTCTGAAGCAATAACTAATGGCAGTTGCTGGTTTGTTCCATTGACTGTACTCAGTCAGTGAGCCTCCAGTGAAGTACTGGTGTTATCTTCCACTTTCTATTTAAGTGTTTCGGTTTCCTTGAGTTGGTAATGTAATTTCCTGTGTCGATGATGTCATTTCCGGCTCTTTTTCTCAGAGAGTGGTGGGTGGACTCAAAATTCATGTGTCTGTTGATATAGTTCCGGTTGGAATGCCATTTTTCTAGGAATTCTTGTTCTTGTATCTGTTTGGCATGTCTTAGGAAGGATATACAGACCTAGTCAAAGTGACATATTTCCTCATCAGTACGTAAGAAATTAATGTTGGGGTCATGTGGCTAGTTGATGTTCATATATCCTGGTGACTAGTTTTCTGTTTGTTTTTCCATTGTCGTGTTTGATACCGTTCTTGCAAGGCGTATTGCTCCCGGAGCAGAACACACAAAGATGTGAATTTATTGTGGTGCTCAAAATTATGAAAAAAGTTGTTTAGTAAAAAGAAATACTCTGTTAGCTGGCATTACAGCATCAAGGAATTCTAATTTCAAAGTTGTCAGCAAAAGAGCGAGGAGTGAAAAAAAGGAAAACGTCTTAATTTAGAGAGTTGTTACGAATTGGAATTGACTGGCTGGGAAATTTGTGGATGAAGATTCAAAAGAGAACTGGATATATATTTGGAATTTATGAATTTAACGGGCAACAGAGAGAGAGCTGGCAAATGGGAGGCGCTTGGGAGACATTTTTGGAGCTGATGCATACATAATGGCCAATGGCCTCTTCCTGTACTTTAAAATGTTGTACTCTATCAAGTGTCAGCTGTGAATAAAAGTCAGTATCCAATTATTTCACATTGTAAATGATCGCAAATATCTGATTATTTGGTGCAGCATAAGCATTTAAAATGCAAGTATTGCAAGGTCAGCTTCATTATGAAGTCTAATTATTACTCAGAACATAAGTATTTTACATGTCGTATTCCAATTACTAAAACAAATATATCATTGCTTTGGCACAAAACACTTCGGAAAGCTCTGACTTTTCCCTGACACGATATTATCTTCGTTGTTTTTGTTTTCACTCTCCACATTTCATATTAAACATCATTCACTCTAAACATTGAAAGTTTTCAAATTATTGTTCACTAAAATTTGATAACAAATAATTTATTAAGTTTAATATTCAGTCTATGTTGAATTGTTGCCATTTTTAAATTGCTGGCAAATAGCTGAAGATCGTACATTTCAGTGAGAAACTAAACTGATTGATTATATATAAATGTATAAGAACGCTAATTCTATTTGTATGTTCAATCTTCTGCTCACGCGGAACATGGAATTTTCCAGAAACCAACCACTTTAAAAATATTGGAGTGGCAAAACATTGCTTTGAATCCTGACATTAAATATCTAATTCTGATCACCACAAGAGTTATGTTCTTTCTTCGATAAAGTAAAATATACGTGTTGTATTTCTGTGTTAGAAAATCTTGACAGGAGTTTATATTTTAGTTCCATAAATATAGAATCAACATAGTTGATTTAAGAGATTATAGTTCAGTTGAATGATTATCGTCCACATCTTAGTTTTGCCCAATTCATGAAATATAGCAAACATTTTGCAATGAGCTACGCTTAAAATTGCTTCCAATAGATCTGAAATCATTTACAGTGCAATTGGACCTAATAGCTGCCTGTGATATAGAGAGACTCAGTGGCCTGTTCCAAAATCTGTGCATAGAGCGTCTAACCTGGTCCAGGGCAACCAATCAAACATTACTTCAAAACAAATAATTTGGGATCCACCTTGGACTGGGGAAGAACCCGTCAATAGACTATCACTGGTCTCAGTGTAGGTACAAATATTGTCCAGGTTAAATATAATGGCTGACCAGCAACCACATTTGAAATTCATCTTCCGTCAGAGCCTGGCTCAGAGAGCAGACTTGTTGACATGGAGAGCCAGAATCTCAACATACAAGTTACCTATGACGATGAAACCTGACCTGCCTCCCCGAATCCATACATCTGCACCCCGGACCAGACATGTTAACAATTTGACAATCTATTGCAGTGCCAAATCCAATAAATGTCACCTTCACATTCTCCAGTATCAAAATAAAATTGTACATCTCTGTGAACGGTCAGAGATTACTACATGGATCACACAGTAGAATGTATGTGAAGTAAACAGCAGCAAACGGCAATGCACAAATCACATTAATAACTGAACTTGGTGGATTCTGTCTGGGTTAAGTAACCACACAGATTATAATGGCTTTCAGGTGACTGTAACAAAACACACCTGGAGGTTTGACCTTACACCCCTCCAAAGCTTCCTGCTCTCACACACATCACTCCCTCACACATTCAACAATTGATGAGAATCCACAAGCTGGGTGAAACTGGAAATATAGAACAGTGCAGCACTGTGCAGGCTCTTCGGCCCTTGAAGTTTTATCCTTGTCTAAGTTCAGAGTAACTTACATACTTCTCATTATACTATCATTCATATGACTATCCAATTAAATATCCCTAATTTAGCTGACAAGACTACAACTGCTGGCTGTTCATTGCACACACCCACAACTCTCTGTGTAAAGAACGTACCTTTGACATCTCTCCTAAATCTTCCTCCAATTAATTTAAAATCATACCCACTCGAGATAGTCATTTCCACCCTGGGAGAAAGTCTCTGGCTATCCACTCTATCTATGCCTCTCATCATCTTGTACACCACTGTCAAGTCACGTTCCATTCTTCTTCGTTCCAATGAGGAAAACGCTTTAGCTCCCTCATATTTACTTTGAAAGACATGCCCGCTAGTCCAGGCAGCATCTTGATAAATCTCCTCAGCAACCTCATCAAAGCTTTCACATCTTTCCTATAATGAGCCAACCAGAACTGATCACAATATTCTAAGTGTGGACTCACCAGGGCTCCATAGAGTAGCAGCATAACCTCGCATCTTTTAAACTCAATCCATCGGCTAATTAACACATCAAACGCCTTCTTAACAACCGTATCAACCTGGGTAGCAACATCGTGGGAGTTATGCCATGGCCCATATGATTCCCCCTGTTCCTTCACAATGTATGAATCCTGCCTTTAACCCTGTATTCTGAATTCAAATTCGACCTTCCAAAATGAATCGTACCCCACTTTTCAATATTGAACACCATCTGCCACTTAGCAGCTGAGTCCTGCATCCAGTCAATGTCCTGTTGCAAACTACAACAGCCCTTCCCAATATCCACAGTTCCACCAACCTGTGTTACATCATCAGACTTACGAACCTACCCTTCCACTTCGTCATTCAAGTCATTAATCAAAGTCACAAACAGCAGAGGTCACAGAACCGATCCTTACGGAACACCACTGCTCACCTTCTTCCATTCTGAATACTTCCCATTTACCAACGCCCTCTGTATTCTTTGGGCTAGCCAATTCTGTATCCAGACAGATCGGTCTCCCTGTATGCCATGCCTCCTTACTTTCTGAATGAAACTACCACGGGGAAGCTTATCAAACACCTTGTTAGAATCCATGCACTCGGCATTCACTGCTCTACCTTCTTCAGTGTGCTTAATCCCATCCTCAAAGAATCCAATAGGAGTTGTGAGGTATGATCGGCCCCTCACAAAGCCATGCTGACTATTTCTAATCAAACTATGATTTTTAAGAATCCTCTCCAAAACTGCACAATACTGATGTAAGATTGACTGGTCTGTCATTCTCAGGACAATCCCTGTTTCCTTGCCTGATCAAGGGAGGAACATTTGCCACTCTCCAATCATCCGACGCTACTCCACTGGAGAGTGAAGACGCAAAGACCATCGCCAAAGGCACAGAAATCTCTTGCATCTCTTCCTGTAGTAACCTAGGGGGTTTCCCTTCTGGCCTAGGGATTTATCTATCCTTATGTTCAATCAGTCTGTATTTCACCTCAACTTGTTTACTCTCCGTCCAACCAACTGATTGACTGCTTTCCATTTCAGGGCTCTGTACAGTGCTGCTTTCCTGAGCATGTTTGGTTCCTAATATCCTGTGTATTATGGAATGGAAAACATGGGAAGGGAAGGTGCCCAAAGCTTTGACTCTGCTGCTCGTCAGATGCTGCCTGACTGCCTGTGCTATTCCAGCGCCACAATTTTCGACTCTGATCACCAGGATCTGCAGTCCTCACTTTCTCCATTACTGAGGGCTGTCCACTCTGCACACTGAACAGGGAACTAATCAGCAGAAACCCGTTGTATCTGGATCTGACTGTTCAGTTCATGAAAGTTGTATTTGACGAACACATTTACTAAAAACGAAATTAAAATTCAACAAATATTCATTCAGTCCCAGAGTTACAGTTTTGGTTCATTAATTGGACAGGTTGATAACGAACAGTGAATGACTGAAGAACTCCGTGATACCGAGTATTCCAGGTGATTATATTTCCGGTTGGATGTGCTTCACCTTAATGCTGGTAATATTAACAGACAGACAGATATGATAAGGAAACGAGGTGACATGTGGACGTGTGACATTTTTGCCATTTCTGAGATGTGTTTGAGGGAGGTCAGGGCTGACAACTCAATATTCTGTGGTACCAGAACTATAGTCAGGACAGGAGAGGGTGTAAAAGAGGAGGAGGTGTTGCGTTATTAATTATGGAGTCAGTTACTGCCGTAAGAAGGGACGATATCTTGAAAGGATCTTGTAATGAGGCTTGTGGTTAGAGCTCAGGATCAAACCCATGACAGAAACACTGCTAGGGATATATTATTAGACCCCCAGATAAAGGAAATTATGGGAGCAGGTATATAACCAAGATATTGAGGTGTGTATAAACAATAATATGATCATTATATTCAGACATGTCAATTCCAAATATTCATTAGGTCAGTGATAACTTTTTAAGAGGGGACAGGTGCTTTGAAATTCATTCCAGAGAGCTTCTTATATCAACATAGATCAGATACAACAATGGGCAGTGCAGTGCTGGGCCTCACTGTGGGGAACGAAGCCAGTCAGCTGTTCCAGGCAGAAGTGGGAGAGCATTATAGTACCAGTGACCGTGATATCACAGATTTTGACTTTGTTAATGAAAAGACCCCCAAAATCTGAGAAAAATATAAGCTTTTTGCATTGGGGAGACAGATTTTATGTGGAAAAAATGACCGGATCTGGGCAAAGTGCAGTTGCTTTTGGGTGAAACTGTAGCACAACAAGGTGGGGCGGGGGTTGGGGGAATCATTTCATTAAAATGGAATTGATGACAGTGTCGGCCCAGCATGTTACACCGAAGATAAAATTTAGGAAAACAAGCCCAGAGAACCTCAGATGTCGACACAAATTCCGAACAGGATGAAAAAGAAAAGAGAAGCTTAAAGCAGGTACCAAGTGAGCGGGCCAATGAAGGTCCTAAAAGAATATAGAAAGTGGAGGGCTAAACTTAAAAAGTCAGTGGAAGAGCAGAAGGAGGGGTGATAAAACATTAGCGGGTAAGATTAGCAAAGATCCAAAGTCATTTTTATGGTTTATTAAGGGGAAGAGGATAATGCGGGGGGAAAAAATGGGAGTATTAGGGACTAAGGGGACAGCCTGTTCACAGAGAGAGAGAATATGTTAAACACATCCTACGAATCGGTTTCAGTTTGGAGGAACTGAGGAAGAATTGGAAGTTTATGCAAGCTGGAGTGGACAAATCACCAGATTAAAGACCACCAAGTCTCACATCAGTGGGAGGGAAACAATTGCAGAAAATTCGGTGGACTGTTGAGGCTGGATCATCAAATATCTTCAAGACTGAGACAGACAGATTTGTATCCAAGTGTTACGGGTAAATCGCAGGAAAGTGGAATAGGGGATTAACAAAATAAATATAACCTAATCGAAGGAAAATCAGACTCAGTGAGAGGATAGACATATTGTTGCCTCTATGTCTAATGGTTTTCTTTTCCAATGGCCCTGTATTCACAAGAACATCAACCTCCCTCACTATGGAGTGAGACACAGTTTGGAATGCAATCGAATGATTCAAGGGATTCATAAACGCGATACTAATAGACAGAAAGGACCAGAGGGCTGTGACAGCACGGATTGCCTGTCGGGGTGAGGATTTGCATTGACACAATCACCACTACCAGAAGGAAGACCTCAGCAAGACACCCTCCAAGGCCAAGCAGAGAACTGCACTGGAGAGCAGGTAGTCAGGGGCCAGGTGTCAAGGAGTGCTGAAGGCCTAAACACTACAACACTGTCGTGTCTCTTTCCTTCCCTGACCAAAATTAAATGTGGAGGGGTAGAGAGACATGACGGGGTATCAGAGTAAGCAGTAAGGCTTTCACACGAGAGGCTTCGGACAGCTACAGCTCAGCAAAATGTACAGGGAAACTGAAATAAAGTTCTTTTAACTTTATTGTTACAGCAGTCGAGATGGCATTTAGGGCAGTCGCACGCTCCTCTTGTGAGATGTGGCAGCTCAGGGAGATTTCCACCGGCCCTGATGGCTACATGTGTGGGCACTGCACCCTGCTTCAGATTCTGGGAGACCGTATTAGGGACCTGAAGCTGGGCCGCACGGTGGCTCAGTGGTTAGCACTGCTGCCTCACAGCACCAAGGACGCGGGTTCAAATCCTGCCTCGGGCAATTGTCTGTATGGAGTTTGCACATTCTCGCCGTGTCTGCATGGGTTTACTCTGGGTGCTGCGGTTTCCTCGCACAGTTCAAAGATGTGCAGGTTAGGTGAATTGGTCATGCTAAATTACCTGCAGTGTTGCGTGTAGGGGAGTGGGTCTGGGTGGGCTGCTCTTCAGTGGGTCGGTGCGGACTTGTTGGGCAAGAGGGCCTGTTTACACACTATCTAATCTAGGCACTCAGGGTCATTCGAGATAATGACCGAGATAATCACTGTAATATTCCAGTCCAACATTCATCGCTCTGAGTTTACCTGTGTGTCCTGTTGTATTTAAATAAACACAATTTAATGCAACAGACGTCCCTTGCTTCCTGTCATGTTCCAGGCAGAGAGTAGATGGGCGACCACTAGGAATGGCAAAGGGAGTAGGCAGGGGGTGCAGTAATCCCCTGTGGCTATTCCTTTCGAAAACATGTGGCCCATCTTGGATTGTTGGGGGCGATGACTGTCAGGGGAAAGCAGCAGGAGCCAGGTTGGTGGTACTACCACTGGGGCACAGCGGGAAAGGGTAAAGGTAAACAGGACGTTAAAGATAGGAGAGTCGATTGTTAGTGGGACAGATCAGAGATTCTGTGGTCACAAACGGGAATCCAGGATGGTGCGTTACTTCCCAGATGCTAGGGTCCAGGATGTCTCCAAGTGGCTGCAGAACATTGTCAAAGGGGAGGGGCAGCAGCCGTAAATCATTATGCACGAGGTCCTGCAGCGTGATTACAGAGAGTTAGGAGAAACATTTTTTTATAAAAAACCTTGACAGTGGTAATCTCCTGAGAGGGAGATTACCATCCGAGACATGCACTGGAAGGGACACCAATATCTTGCCGGCCAGTTTTGCTATGTTTACAAGGGAGAGCTTAAACGAGATTGGCAGGTGGTGGTATCCTCAAGAGCAGGGAGGAAAGTGGAAGGAGTTTCAGTAATCAGAAATAATAAGGTTAGGCTGGAAAACGACAGAGACAAAGTAATGCCTTTTGGATTAAATTGCATCTGTTTCAATGCAAGAGTGCTGACAGGTAAGGCCGATGAACTCAGGACATGGATAGGTAGGTGGGACTGGGATATTATAGGCATTACAGAAATATGGCTAAGTGATGGACAGGACTGACAGCTTAATGTGCTCGGGAACAGGTGCTTTAGGCGAGACAGAGATGGTGGAAGGAGGGAAGGGAAGTTGCATTTCTGATTAAAGGGAGAACCACAGCATTAATCAGAGATAAAATAACTGATGGATCACCCAGTGAGGCTTTGTGGGTGGAGTTTAGAAATAGGATGGGAATGGTGAGTTGATTGGGTATGTAATATAGGCCCCCAAATAGTCAACAGGAATGAGAGTAACAAATATGCAGCGAGAGAGGGGAGACCTGTAGGAGCAAAAGGGTTATCATAATAGGGGATTTTTCTTCTAATACAGACTGGAACAGCCAGAGTGTTAAGTGAATTGATGACGTAGAATCTGGTAAATGCGTTAGGAAAGTTTCCTCAAGCAGTATATAGAGTGTCCTCCTCGGGAAGGGGCAAAATTCGAAATTTTCTTAGCAAATAGGGCATGACAGGCGACTGAGTTAATAGTGGGGGAGCACTTTGGGACCAGTAACCATAGTTCTATTAATTTTCAAATAGTTATGGAGAAGGACAAAATTGGTCCTCAGGTTCATGTTCGAACTTGGGGTGTGGCTCAGGTACAGGCAGTTCGGATCAAGGGAATCCCTGGAGATATATGAGATACAGGAGTTTACTGAAGAAGGAAATCAGTAGGGTGAAAAGGGGGCAAGAAAGAGCCTTGGCTGAAAAAATTAGGATGAATCTAAAAAGGTACTTTAAATATATTAAAAGAAATAAAACAATAACTGGGGAGAAAATAGGACGCCTCGAAACCAATGTGGACAAGTATGTGTGGAACTATCAGAGATGATTGAAGTCATCAACGAATATTTATACTCTATATTTACCGTGGAGAAAGACATGATGACTTGAGAACTTGAGGAAGTTAGTAGTGATATTTTAGGGACAATCTATATCATAGTAGAGGAGATTGTGGACGTACTAGAATGGTTGAAAGTTGATAAATCTCACAGTCCTTACCCGATATATCCAAGAACACCTCAAGGGGATCCAGAAGAATTTGCGGGGACCCTAGCCTAAAATGTTGATCATCATAAAAGTAATGTCCCGGAATACTGGAAGATAGAAAATATTGTGCCCATATTCAAGAAGAACTGAACAAAAAAGCCTTGGAACTACAGATCAGTAGATAAGTTACTTGAGAAGGTTCTGAGGGATAAGATGTACATGCATTTAGAAAGACAGTCTTTGATTAGGAATAATAAGTGTGGCTTTGTACGAGGAAGTTTGTGCCTGACAATTTTCTTAAAGTAATTGGATTATGTGACCAGGAAGATTGATTTGGGTGGGGCAGTAGACGTCGAAACATGTGGTGTTGGAAAAGCACAGCAGATCAGGCAGCATTCGAGGGACAGGAGAATCGATGTTTCGGACATAAGCCCTTCATCAGGCACGTCCAAAACATCGATTCTCCTGTTCCTCTGATGCTGCCTAACCTGCCGTGTTTTTCCAGTGCTACACTTTTTGACACTGATCTCCAGCATCTGCTGTGGTCACTTCCTCCATGGCCGGTAGATTTAGTCGATATGGATTTCAGTTACAGCAGAGCAGAATGAGGCTTTTCAGCCCCTGGAGCCTGATATACAATTACAGGAGGAGTCCAATAAGCCCCTAGCGCCTATAAAACTGTAACCAGATCATGAAGCACCAGTATCCAGTTACACAGCAACAGGGCAACAGGATCAGTCTATTCAGCTACTTGAAGTCAGTAACACAGGAAATGGAAGAGGCCACAAAGTGACTGGACTATGGCGTATACTGGAATAACACCAGGCTACATAGCCCCTCAGGCCTGACCTTCCATTCAGTAAGTCAGGGCTGATCTGCACTCGGCCGCAATTTCTCTTTCATGCCCAATTCTTGGTAGCCCTCGACGATCTGACGGGTCAAAATCCATTGACACCCAATTGCACCCCACAAACTTTTCAGTGATGTCGCCTCCCCAATTGTCTGGTCCCAACCATCACTACCCCTGAGAGAAGGAAACACTCCCCACACATATACCTTGGCCTATTGACATGGATAGAACATATGAACACAGTGTGAGAATGATTAGCCCTGATATCATGGCAGTATTTGACTGAGCAAGTTGTCAAGGAGACTGAACAAAATTGAACTTGAAGGGAATCAGTTGTAAACTCCCCATTGGTTGGATCATTCAGAACACAATGGGGCTGGTGGACATCAATCCTCCAAGTCCCTGGATATCTCTGTGGGCAATCCTCAGGGTAGCTTCTTCGGCACAAACATCTTCAGCTGCTTCATCAATGAATTTTCCTCTGTCATACGATCAGGGGTGGGGATGTTCTGTGAAGATTATATAATGTTGAGAACAATGAGTCACCTCTTAAGGTACTAGAGTATCAAATCTGGACAACATTCAAGCTTGTGCTGTTAATGTAAAGGTAACATGAATCAAAAGCACTGCTGGACACTAAACATTTCGACTGTTGAAAGAAAGAGGAACCGCTTCAGCAACTCTAGCTGGTTTCACAGTAATATAAGAAAGCCATTCAGCCCATCTTATCTGTTGGATATCAAGAGACGCAATGTGTTCACTCACTCCTGCCTATTACACAAGAAGAATTTTTTTTTAAAAAGCAGGCGTTGGAATCCAAAATACACACGCAGAAGCTGGAAAAACAGAATAAGCACGGCAGCATCAAGACGTTGATGAGTGAACGCCTTGGATATAACCCTTCGTCAGGACTGTGTATGGGAGTAAGGGGGTTTATAGATGAAGGGGTGGGTGAAGGAGGAGGAGGCAGAGTGGCGAAGTGGGGATAAAGTGAACACAGATAATGGGTATTAGCGGGTTGGTGATGGGAGGGCTGAATCCAGTTGGTAGCAAGAAAAAAGGTTGCTCAGAGGAATGGAAGGCAGGGGAGGGTTTGGGAAGGGAGTCGGGGGGATTGGAAGGGAGGTTATTTGAAATTGGAGCATTCAATGTTGAGTCCCCGGGGTGTCGGTTGCACAGGTGATAGATGAGAGTTTGTTCCTCCAAATTATGGTTTGGTTCATTGTGGCAATGGAGGAGGCCAAGGATGGCCATGTTGGAAAGGGATTGGGAAAGAAAATTGAAATAGGAACTGACTGGGATGTCTTCCATTCCAACTAACGACCCTACCTTTCAGCTTCCACCTGAATTCATCCCTCCCATCGCTCAACCAGGTTGCACCCACCACTTGTGTCCACATATCCATAACTCGCCATCTCCCTGATCTTCCCACCCCAACCACTCTCTTCCCTCTTTATCTGCAGCTCCCCTTAACCCCCCACCCCAGTTCTGAAGAACGGTTATATCTGAAATGTTGACTTTCCCAGCTCATGATGCTGCCTGGCTTACTGTGTTCTTCCAGCCTTCTGTTTGCCTGGTAAACCTCAGGAAGATAGCATCTAGTCAGCTCAACGTGCTGGTATGCAGGAGCCACCGATTGCCCACTGAAGTCCTTGAACCTCTGCCCTCGGGCCAGGAGGAAGGCATTCAGTCGCTCAAGACACTGACACATGAACAGAAGAGGCCATTCAGCACCTCCAAACTGTTAGACTGAAATAGGAGGATGTCATTGTTGATGCAACACGACAAATCAGTGAGGCATAGACTGCAGAGGCAGACTGCTCCATGTTGTTCCGCCTGGTTCCATTGCTAATGGTACACACGTGTTATGTTAACGTCGTTTGCTGACCATGAGGCTGGAAAGTGATTGGTTTGTGTCAAGTACCAAGGAGGCACCTTCCATCTCCGAGATGCTATGGACTAGGCTAGACTACTCAAAACATTTTTAAGCAGGTAGCCCAGCGCATACCTTTGCAATTTGTTTCGGTAAGCGTGCAATGAAAATTACCTGGAGTAATTTAGCGAGGTTGACTACTAGATTTTAAAACAGACAAAAACTTTATTCATAAAATTACACAATGCAACACAAATAACAGAATAAAGGATCACGACTGATTCAGCTAGACTTAATCATGCTATTCCGAATATACACAACTGTCTCAATAAGCAAACTCCCAATATAAACCAGTACAAATGGAACACATACTTCCAGGTTGAAGTTGAAGGTCAGAAAAGAGAGATAGTTTCCACACAGCTCTCATTTGAACTTCCTAATTCAAAACCTACTGCAAACTGCTCATCTCAGCTCAGCTAGTTCAGCTAAAATATCTCACCACTCTCTGTTCATTATACTGGTCACTTATAAAGCATGACCACTTTGGCCTGAAGTCTCATTTATTTCCATATAAACAAAAGACCTCTGAAAATCCTTTGCATCTCTGTACCAAACCAGACTGATCTGAGCTTGGCACCGTTTTATTGTCCCTCTGAAAATAAAAACAAGAGCAGAGTCTCCTTGATGGAAATGTGTTGCTGGAGAAGCGCAGCAGGTCAGGCAGCATCTAGGGAACAGGAGAATCGACGTTTCGGGCATTAGCCCTTCTTCAGGAAGGGCTAATGCCTGTCCAGCAGGCTAAGATAAAAGATAGGGAGGAGGGACTTGGGGGAGGGGCGTCGGAAATGTGATAGGTGGAAAAAGGTCAAGGTGAGGGTGATAGGACAGATGGGGGTGGGGGCGGAGAGGTCGGGAAGAAGATTCTATCAGGACATAGTGATCAAAAATGGTGTGTTTTGGCTTGTGCATGAGATGAATTTTCATAGACCAGCTGCCATATCTCACGAGGGTAGCAATCTAATCTCATTTTCACTGTCTTATCAATATAGTCAAGACTGCTTAAACAGGAGGTGCAAGACTTGCGCCCACACCTCCCCTCTCACCTCCCTCCAAGGCCCCAAAGGAAACTTCCATATCCGCCACAGATTCACCTGTACCTCCACACATATCATCTATTGCATCCCCTGTACCCGATGTGGCCTCCTCTATATTGGGGAGACAGGCCGCCTACTTGCGAAGCGTTTCAGAGAACACCTCTGGGACACCCGGACCAACCAACCCAAACACCCTGTAGCTCAACATTTCAATTCCCCCTCCCACTCCACCAAGGATATGCAGATCTTTGGACTCCTCCATCGTCAGACCACAACAAAACGACGGTTGGAGGAAGAACGCCTCATCTTCCGGCTAGGAACCCTCCAACCACAAGGGATGAACTCGGATTTCACCAGTTTCCTCATTTCCCCTCCCCACAGCCTGTCTCAGTCAAATCCATCAAATTCAGCACCGCCCTCTTGAACTGTGCTACCTGCGCATCTTCCTTCCCACCCATCTTCTCCAACTCCACTCCGAACTATCACGGTCTCCCCTCAATGTGCATCTACTGATTGACTTCCTACATCCCCGCTCCACTCTCACTATAGCCCCATCAACCGTCCTATTCACCTCTCAGTCCCCTTCCAAGTCCACCATTCCTAATGAAGAGCTAATATCTAAAACGTCGAATTTCCTGCTCCTGATGCTGCCTGACAAGTTGCGCTTT
>NW_025215196.1:36142-40599 GCF_004010195.1 Chiloscyllium plagiosum | reverse complement strand
AGTAGCCTCTGAGCAAGTCCAACTTAGAAATGTAAGTAGCTTCTCCCACTTTTTCGACATAGTTCTCCAAACATGGAATTGGATGTGCATCAGGCTTTGTAACGGCGTTGACTTTGTGATAGTCCACACATGACCGTTGGGGCCCATCTGAATTTGGCACCATGACTATACGTGAGCTCCAGTCACTGTAACTCACTTCGATTATGCCATCTTGGAGCATTCACTCTATCTCCTTCTGAAACTGTGCCAATTTTGGAGGACCGTACCTGTAAAGATGTTGGTTAATCAGAACAGCATCTCCTGTATCTTTATCATGCACAATTATGTTTATAATTCACAGTTTATTTCCGCATATCTCTCCATGAGACTGCAATAACTCTTTCAGGTCACTTTGCTTTTCTTCTGGAAGGTAATTCAATAATTTATCCTAATTTTTTTACAACTTTCTCGTTCAATTTGATTTGAGAAATGTCCAATTCAGAATCCTCTGAACTTGGTTCTTCCTTCTGTGCTGTAATCATTAACAGCTTCTCCTCCTGCTTTCCTTCCCGATCAAAATGTCTTTTGAGCATATTCATATGACACACTCTGTGAGATTTCTTTCTGTCTGGAGTCCATACCAAGTAGTTCACCTCATTCAATTTGTTCCCAATTTGATAGGGTGCACTAAAATTTGGTTTTAAAGGCTCACTTGTTACCGGAACTAACACCAAGACCTTATTCCCAATTGCAAAATTGCGAATTTGTAATTTCTGATCCACTTCCTGTTTTATTGTATGCTGCGATACTTTTAAATGCTGTCTACCCAACTCCTCAGCTCTATTTAATCATTCCATAAAATTTGACACATCATCCAAATGGGTGGTCTCTAAATTCTGACTTATTAATACCTCCTTAACCAATGTTAATGGCCCTTTTTACTTCATGCCTGCAAATTAATTCAAATAGACTGAATTTGTTCCATTCATTCTGTGCGTCTCTGATCACAAATAGTTGAAAAGGAATTTCCTTTTCGCAATCATCTGGATAATCCTGACCTTAAACCTTCAACATGGTCTTCAGTTTTTGATGCCGTCTCTCTCATGCTCCCTGTGATTCCGAATACAATGCATAGATTTGAATTGCTTTATTCCCAAGTTATCCATCATCTCGGGAGCAGTCCGATCATCCCTAAGTTTTAGACCTAGCGGTGTTAAGTTAACTAACAAAAGTCTCAAATTTCTGGAGTAAAAGGGGAACACTTTTTTGTGCCCGTTTTCGAACTAACTTTAATAAAATAATATAACGAAGAAATAACGGGACAATTGTTATACATCCCTGATTTCGGACGCAAACGTTTAGGTAGAGATTTAATAATTTTCCTAACCTTGGAGTGGAGAACAATTCGGTAGCTGTAACGATGAATAGATTAACGACCAGTGACGAAGAGCAGATAAATCCTAATGTGTGGGCAAGAACTGGAAACACAGATTATTTAAACATTAATCCCATTGTAGTTACGCTGTCACAAGAAAATAAAACAGTAAGACTTAAACAATATCCAGTTTCATTAGAAGGATGCAAAGCTCTACAACCAGTAATAGGATCCCCAGTAAAAGAAGGGTTATTGGAACCATGTATGTTACCCTATAATACTCCAATACTACCAGTTCCGAAACCAGATGATTTACAGACTAGTACATGATCTCAGATCAGTAAACCGACAAGTTCACACGCCATCTAGTGTGTCTAATCCATATACCCTTTTTAGTAAGATACCGTGCAACCACTGTTGGTTTAGAGTGATAGATTTTAAAAATGCATTCTGGGCTTGTCTTTTAGCCCCAGATAGTCGTGATATATTTGCTTTTGAATGGGAAAACCCATACACTGGCAGAAAACAACAATTCCGATGGATGGTACTTCCACAGGGATTCACGGAATCACCTAATTTATTTGGGCAAGTACTGGAACAAGTCCTGGAACAACATAAAATGCCTCGGGGAACGTCCCTGTTGCAATACGTAGACGATCTACTTGTGTCAGGACAAAATAGAAATGATATAAGCTCAGCTACCAATGGGTTGTTAAATTTCCTCGGACAATAGGGGTTAAGAGTAACTAGGAGTAAATTGCAATGTGCAGAAAAAGAAGTCAAATACTTAGGACACCTTATTAGCAAAGGAACTCGACGCATTAACCCGACAGAATTCAAGGGACAGTAGAGTTGCCCCTCGCGGAAACCAAACGAGAATTATGGAAGTTTCGAGGGTTAATGGGCTATTGCAGATAGAGTCATACGCTCAGAAAACAAAGGGGCTTTTTTATAAATTGACTGAGTCCGAACATGAAAAATTGCACTGGACAGAAGAAGAAAAAGAAAAATTACACGAGTTATACCGTAGTTTAATACAAGCTCCAGTTTTGGCCCTTCCCTCACTAGAGAAACGATTTCACCTTTTGTTACAGTAAATGATGGAGCAGCCTTAGTAGTGGTAACTCAGAAAGGAGGAGGAAATAGACAGCCTCTTGCCTTCCTGTCCAAAGTTTTGGACCCAGTTTCAAGAGGATGGCCTGAATGTATACAGGGAGGACCAGCGACTGCCATGTTGGTAGAAGAAAGTATGAAGCTCACTTTTGGAGGAGGACTAGTAGTTAGTACCCCCCATCAAGTCAGAACTGTGTTAAACAAAAAGGCAGGAAGATGGTTAACAGATTCGCGAATTTGTAAAATGCAAAGCCATTCAGATAAAAAAAGGTGACCTTGTATTAGTAACACACACCTGTCTAAATCCAGCTACCTTCTTATGGTTAAGCCCAGACAAGATATCTGCTCAACATGGAGCACTATGCAAACCAGGTTCAGTTCAACCCAGCAATCAGTCCAGGATGGAATATAGCACAGGTCTCTCCAGTCCACAACCAGGGAAATGAAGGGGGAGTAAAACGTAAGACCTGAGAGGTCTCTGACCGTCTGTTGTGGACATTCTTCACAAGCTATGGCACTGCAAAGGCAGGGGGAGAGATACATAATCTGGCAGCTGCCCTTGAGAAATTAGTTAATGATAGCTCCGACGAAATGGAAGAAACTCATTCCCAAATGTGAGAAACAATGCTCACACACTTTAATAATTTCAGTCCGAGACAAGTAAGGCAGAGGACATACACACCAAATTCAACAAACTCTTGATATTTATATAATTTGGTTCTTACATTTTTTTTTATTTCATTGTTTTTCCCCCTGTTTACATCCTCCATTTCTCTAAGACTGGTCCCACCACTCCTTCTTATCCGGCCTCTTTAATTAGTGTTTGTTCCTGTGCCTCTGTAAAAGTGGGAAACAAATGTTTGTACAGGCGTATCTTGCCTAACCTCATCCCCTCACAATATCTTATCTATTTGCCCACAATATCTACCATTGTTTTGCCATCACGTTTCACGCTGGCATACAATTTTAGCTAATACAAAAACAATTATATATTTCCTCCACATAGTTTCCATTCTCGTTGACTCATCTCTTGGCTAAAACAATTGCACACTGATTTGATTTCATTTACGTTGTATCAGAAATTATAATTGCAGAATTGCAGAACAGCAGAAGAAACATTAATTTACCTATATCCCACAATTTCCCCTTTTTCTTTTAATTACCATTTGTTATCTTCTGCATTTTTATTTCTTTTAAACATCGCCCCCGAAATTCGTAGGCATCATTCCAGAGATTTCATCCATCTTGGTCTTACTCATCTCCTCATCATTTTGTCGATAAAGTTCCTCTGTATGATTCCCTTTTAGGGGCATCTGTTTCATCAAGGCTGTTTCAACCAGTCTTTGGGTGATCCCTCGTATACAAGGTATGATACAACAGCCAATAGCCACCAATACCCCGACTACTACTATCAGGGATGTAAGGATAGAAACCACCACCCCCATCCATTTTTCCAAGCCATCCCGTGAGAGATGTGTCTGCTCCTGAATTCTCAGCCAGTTCCTCTGCTAAGGTAGTCAGTCCCCTTAAGGCCCGAGTAATTGAACCATCAGGTGCAGTGTTATTAGGAATGAAGGTACAACAGCTTCCTCCTAACATCACACACACACCCTTTTTCTGCTAAAATCATATCAAGAGCTATTCTGTTTTCCCATGCTATTCTACTTATCGCATCAAGCTGTTCTGATATCCCTTTCACCGCATCTCTTGTATAATTTATAAATCGCTGTTGATTATAGAAAATGTAATTTATCCAATCTACATTTTTATTAATTGTTACCCACCAAAAGAGAGCTGACTCAAAGCCTGCTGCAATCTGGTTACGAGCCTTGAATTCATCAGGTACTCCCCTAGGGACTCCTACCGAGTCAAGATAAATCCTGTCATTGAAAGAAGTATCTAACAGTAATCTCTTACCCCTTCCCCTTTTTCTTACTATCTTCTCCTTCTCAAATGCCAAGGTAAATGGAATTGCCAATTGTACAATTGC
>NW_025215196.1:17788-33652 GCF_004010195.1 Chiloscyllium plagiosum | reverse complement strand
ATGCTCTCCCTTGTCCTCTCCCTCTCCCTCTTCCTCTCTGTTCTACATGCTGCCACCCGCCGTTCCGGTTGCTTACTGTTGGTTCCATTATTTTCTTAACTACCTCATCAACCGTAGCTACCATCATTTTCACCTTCTGTTTTAGTCCCTCATCCTCCCTCTTTACAAACACTTTCTGTGCCTCTCTTAACAATTCGTCTAATGGTTTTTCACTCCACCCCTCTATCTTCTGTATCTTTCTCTGTATGTCTGGCCATGCCTTTCTCACAAAATGTGCTTTCAAAAGACCCTGTGCTACTGGGTCCTCAGGGTTCATTCCAGAATATTTCCGCATTCAGTCCCTTAATCTTTGCAAGAAAGCTGAGGGAGTTTCATCTTTATCCTGTCTTACTTCAAAGGCTTTAGTCAAATTCTGCGACTTCGGAACTGAATCTCTTATTCCTTTTAGAACCAGGTATTTCAATTCCCTCAATTCTTCTCTATGCCTCGGGTTTTGGTTTTCTCACTAGGGGTCTCTGAGGGGAAACTTCACCTCTCCCTGTCCAGCATCCCCATCTCCAATCGGGTGTTCCCTGTCCCATATTTTAATGGCGCCTCCTCGTATAAGTCCCCTTTCTTCCCCAGTAAATAGTATATTCAAAATAGACATTAACTCAGCCCAGGTATACAGACTTGGCCCCAAAAATTGATCAATTTGTTCAGACAACCCCACCGGATCCTCAACCAGGACCTTCATTTCCTTTATAAATGTTCTAACCTCCCCACTAGTGAGGGGGGGCACTTACAAACCCAATCTTTTTGTCCCCTATTGGTACCTCCCGAAGGGTATAAGTCTTTACGTTCTTCTTTTTTTTGAAGAAATATTGCAATATTTCTAGCTCCCCATAACTTCAAACACCAATTCAACAATTCATGCCGGACTAACTTTTAAAGCCTATTCCTAACTTGTAAATATATTTATATATTTACGTTCATTTATTCAGTATTTAATATTTAAAATGTAAAATGCATACAGTTTCCGATTTTGAAATCCACTGTAATCACCCAGTTTTAGTCCCTTAATTTAAATCCAAAATTAGTTTTCTTATGTAGTCCTGACCAATTATTGCTCAATTACAATACTATAGGTCGTGTAATAATCAGAGCTGCCTTAAAAGAATTTGTCTATTCAAGTTTAAAAAAACTTCTAATGCATGAACAATAGCTGAATGCAATGTCACAGATATTAACCATAGAATTTTGTTTTTACTACAATCTAATGTTGAACTGAAACTTCAACTGTCCTCCATTAACCGCTTTTATGTCAAGATAAAAGAGATTAGTTAGAAACTAATAGTAAGGCAGTCATGACCTGTAAAAAGAACAAGAGTTATCATTCATTTTTTCATAGTCTCTATAGAATCCCTAACCTTAAAAGAAATCATGTTAAGTTTCCATAATAAAAATCAGATTCAAAACGGTCCTGGAACTCAAGCTCCAGGGAATAAAGCACAAACATTCAATGACCAACAAGTGTTCATTCAAACCAAATCACAAAGGGTTAAACTTTCTACCAGCTGTACAGCTCTTTTCATTCTATCTCTTTCTCACACATTGACATATAAATTCAGATACTTACAAATCCAGTCTTCGTCTGACCTGTGCTTTGGCCAGAAGACGGTGGGACGAAGAATGGATTCCTTAGACAATACAAAGCAACAATATTTAATCATCTTTCTCCCTTGTACAAGTATTATTTCTCTAATTCCACAACATCCTGTCCAGAGGACTTTCTGGAGGTATGTTGTAAGGGACCCCGCCCCCATTTCCATTGCCTTGTTCTTCTTTTGTTTTCCCGGAGGCTTTTTCCTTACCCACGGCACAATCCATATTGAGTTCCTTCGTTAGTTCCTTATTAACTACTAAAACTCAATCCCGGCCACCAGGGCAATACTTAAAAGTCAATTTTCTTACCTTGGTCTGTGAACAGAGTTGCCTGGCCCCTTTTCGCCGTATCTTCTATCATCCTCCCGTCACTGTCTGATTCAGATATTTTTCTTGTGGGATCCATACCAGTCGCCCAAGGGAGCAGACCAAACCGGGACACGAGACCGCTCCTCAGTTGGGAACGGGACGGGTCTTCCCAGTGTCCAAGGCCAGTCACTCCCCCCGGCGATGGAAGAAAATCCTGGACGAGCCCCCAATTGTGATAAACAAAGCTCACACACTTCAATAATTTCAGTCCGAGACAAGATCTGAATCAGTAGTGTCATTTATTTTTACACTTGCAAGTGGGTGTGATGTCCAGTGCCAAGCAAGGCAGAGGACATACACACCAAATTCAACAAACTCTTGATATTTATATAATTTGGTTATTGCATATTCTTTTCTTATTTCATTGTTTTTCCCCCGTTTACATCCTCCATTTCCCTAGGACTGGTCCCACCACTCCTGCTTATCTCTTATCTTATCTGGCCTTGTCTGTGACAAAATGCCTATTTCTGGCCTCACAAGGCCGTTTGACCTTATCCCACTGCAGGTCATTGTTAGGCATATTCTTTCTTCATCAGTATCTACTCTTTCCATCTGGGCTTCTCCCGAGACCACTCTGATCTTTATGACCTCGTTAATTAGGCTTTGTTCCTGTGTCTCTGTAAAAATGGGAAACAGATGTTTGTACAGGCGTATCTGGCATAACTTCATCCCCTCACAACATCTTATCTATTTGCCCATAATATCTACCATTGTTTTGCAATCACGTTTCACGCTGGCATACAATTTTAGCTAATACAAAAACAATTATATATTTCCTCCACATAGTTTCCATTCTTTTTGACTCAGCTCTTGGCTAAAACAATTACACACTGATGTGAGTTCATTTACTTTGTATCAGAAATTATAATTGCAGAAGTACAGAACTGCAGAAGAAACATTAATTTACCTATATCCCACACCAAATATCGGCCATAACCATTGCCACATGATTAAAAGCTTTACAGAATCTAACGGCTCTAGGTTATCTCTTGGCCGAAAAAGGGGGAACCTGTGCACTAATTGATAAGGAATGTTGCACCTTCAACCCAGACACCACTTCCCAAGTTGGAGATAAGGCAGAAATAGTAAAGAAAAAGATAAAGAATATAAAAGAAATTGAAAATAAAACTTCGAAAAGATGAGAGATGGGAATGGGGTGACTGGGGAGTGACCAGTTGGGGAAAATGGTGATCTAATTTAGGCATTTATGTCTAACTAATAATTGAAGGACAAATAATAGGATTTAACGTGTTAAAGTGGCTAATGAGTAAGTTGATAATGTCCCTGTGAGGTCAACAATCAGTGATGATCATGACAACATTAAACACACAAGAAAGAGAGAGTAATAAATTACTCTTAGAGTTTGAAAAAGGCAGACTTAAGAGAACAGAAACGGCAAGGTTGTGAACCTCTAAACCTTAGGGAGAAAAGAGGGCAAAAAATAAAAATTTCAAAAACAACGAATGGTAAAATAAAAGGAATGGAGGAGTTGTTAGAAATGAAAAGAAGTGTTGGTTTTGCAGATATAAAACAAACGAAGAAAATGGGCCCAGCAGAAAAAAAGCTATTAACTCTGCAGGTACTTAGGGAAGTTTATCTTTATTTTTAATACATAATTATGGTTAATTAAATACTAATTCGGGAGTATAATATAAGCAAGTTAGCTCTTTTAAAATAAGTTTTCAGCAAAAAAAAACGGAGATAGCTAAAATGCTTGAGTTGTACAAAATTAATGAAGTGTACAGAGAATGGAATGTACTTGCTGTATTGATACAAAATGTTAAAACTATATCTTGATGTACTATCGACAAAATAATGTGTATGTCAGCACTAACAGAGAGGAAGGTTGCCGACATGGGGAAGGGGAAGTAATAACGGTGGAGCGAAGATGGACAGTTGTATAGCCTAGTAAGAGAATTTGGGTAATTAGGAGTCTGGAGAGGTGACCTCACTCAGCTCAAAGATATAATTGTAAACTAACCCAAGTCTAATTTGCTCAATTGCCTTGTGCAGTTGCAGCTCATATTTGCAAGTCCGTAACAGATTGTCTTGTTTCCAGACTTGTCGGTCTCGTCTAAAATTTTATTGAGTTTTTTTCTTACAATGTTACACAATATTCAGAAAGGTTCGTCATCCCTGACCACCCAATGCAGTCTGTGTCCATGTGCAACAAGACTGAGACAACGTTCAAGCCTGTGTTGATAAACTGTCGGTAACATTCATGAAACAACGCTGCACAATTCCACAGTAAACGGACAAGTTCACTCAGTATTTCAATCTGGCTTCACAGAAATATGGGAAAGTCATTCAGCCCATCAAAACAACTGGACAAGAAGAGGGACAGCCCATTCAGTCCCTCCTGCCGTTGCACAGGAAGACAAGGAGTCTACTCACTCCCACACATCACTTACACGGGATCAGAAAGTGTCTATTTCACACCTGGAGTCATTTACAAAGCATCAGGGAGAGGCCATTCAGCTTCTCAAGTCACTAACACAGGAACAGGAAGGTGTCAGAGATGCTCCTACATCACAAACAAATGGAGCAGGAACTGCACAGAAGGACTGTTCCATGGTATTCCTCTACTCAGCGTTACATTGTCCATAATCCTGTCAACAGCCACAATACCCTCATTCTGAAACAGTGAGCCATTCCCCACCAACTTCTGAATTCCAGAGAGAACAGCGACGGAAGATGCCTTTGAGAATGGTTAAAACAAATGGCTTTATTCCCACTTCCAGAAAAGCATGCTAACATAACACGGATGCACTACGCATAAGGTGCTTGGAGTTTACTTTTTGAAATGATTTCTTTTATGAAGGCAGAACAGAAGTGGTTGCGTCATAGTCCTGCCATTTTCCTATTCTCTGGTTTCAGCCTGTAAGGAAGATACAATGATTTTCTCTAACAATTCACCTTGGTATACTGTATGTTGAGAAGTTTTTACATTTCACTCTTCTTAATGTACGCTTCATAAACCCAGCATTTCCTGTCTTAGGCAGCTCATGGATTGATCTTCCACAGCCATACAATCACAGAAGCAATCTCTGTACACTCAGAAATACTGTACAATCTACATTAGTCCCACTTTCATACATCAGGCCCATAAACGTGAGTGTTTTGACACTTAAAGTGCTTGTCCACTTACCTTTTAATGGCTGTGCGATGACCCACAACAACTGCCCTCTCAAAAAATGCATTCCAGACGCCAACATCCTCTGGGTGAAAAACCATCCTGAAATCCTCTCTAAACCTCAAACCCCTCACTTTTAAAGTATGCTCATTTGTTCTTGACCCTCTGACTTAAAGGAACCGCTGCTGTCTATCTACCCTGTCCATGCCCTTCGTAATCTTGGTCTTCTAAATCACGTTCCCCTCAGTCTTCTCTGCTCCAAAGTTACCAACCCAAGTGACCAACCCCCCTCCATAGCTGATATGCTCCATACAGGGAACATCCTGTTGAATCTCCTCTGCGCCACTTTCAGTGAAATCACATCTTTCCTGTAATGTGGATCCCTGAACTGCACACAGTATTCCATTTTGGCCTAACCAAAGTGCTATATAGCTCTTGTAATCTATGCCTCGATTAGTAAAGGCTATGCCTGCTGTCTCCAATTACTTCTTAACTAATCTATTACCAAGTCCCATCACATTCAGGGATGTGTGGAGAAGCACCCTCTGAACTTGCGAATCTGCTGCTATTTATTGAGTCCTCTCCTGTCTGGTTCCTTCCTTCAAAATGCATCACCTCATATTTATCAGCGTTACATTACATCTGCCATTGATCTGCCCATCTGACCATTCCATCTGTATCTTCCTATAACGCAAAACCTTCTTCCTCACTGCCAACCACCTGAGTAATCTATGTGTCAGACACAAACCTAATTACTACATTCACCCCATGCCCCTTCAGTTCACATCTATATCATTTATGAATACCACAAATAATAAAGGATACAGCACTGACACACAAACAGTTTACGACAACCACCTATTTTCTGCAATAGTTTCTCGAACACTGATCTGATACTCACTGGTCTGTAGTTCCTTGGTTAATCTCTACAGCCCTTCCCACAAAGGGTGTTCTCCAGTCCTCGGCACCTCACCTGTGACCAGATTCTATTTAAACATTTTCATCAACGCCTTTCATCCCTTGTCTACAACAGCAGCCTGAGATGTAACTGAGCTGGAACTAGGGGCATGTCCAAATTTATACCAGCCAAAACTATCAATCCCTGTACACATCTTACATCAATCTGCTCAAGAGCTTCTCAGCCCATCTTCTCGAATTCTGTCTCTGCATCCTCCTTCTCCCAAGTAAAACAGACATGAAGCTCTCATATATCAATCTATCAATGTTCACCAGATTCACAAACAGATTCGCGCCTTGATCTCAGGCTAGGTTTCGTCTGCAGAAAACCTTGCTATCTGAGGGATTCATCTGGAGAATGTCCATTCAGTATATGGGATCAATATATTTTATTTAGATCAAGACATCAAAATTGTATACAATGCTCCAGGTACAGTCTAGGAGAAATTGAGGACTGCAGATGCTGGAGATCAGAGCTAAACAATGCGATGCTGGTAAAGCGCAGCAGGTCAGGCAGCAGCCAAGGAGCAGGAGAATCGATGTTTCGGGCATAAGCATTCCTGAAGAAGGGCTTAAGCCCGAAACGACGATTCTCCTGCTCCTTGGATTCTGCCTGACCTGCTGCGCTTTTCCAGCAACACATTTTTCAGCTCCAGGAACAGTCTCACCAGCACTCTGTGTAACTAGTGCAGAATGTTTTTACTGCTCATCTGAACAAATTACAGCAGAATCTGGAATCTGAACTGAAACTAACACATGCTAGACACAACAGTGAGTCAGACAGCATCCGTAAAAGGGAGGAAGTTAATGCTTTGAGTCTAGTTGATCCTTCATCGTCTGTATTCGGATTCCCTTTAAATGAAGGCAAACTTAACTGTTACCTTCCCTGCTTGTGTATGTTCCTCCCAATACCCTTTGCTTTAATGTTTTCTGCTAAGTTACTATGTGTGCTGATTAAAAATCCTCCTGAATATCTGACTATATCGCAAGCATTGCTTCTCTATGGTTAGGTCTACAAGATATATCTTCAAACAAAACGTTTTTAAATTGTAACTTTCCTTTCATAAATGCAGAATAATTCTCTTGAAGTTTGCTTTTCCTTTCTCAGTGTCCAATATCACATTCGTTATGATAGATTGCAAAATATTACTTCCTGCAGATGACAAGTAAACTGGTCTGTAGTTTTCCACTCTCCTTCTTCTTCCCTTCTTAAATCGTTGGAATGCATTTATATACTTTCAAATTGAATACGGATAAATACAGTCATCCACAATACAATCCATCTATGTATTGCTGCTTTCTCTGAAATTGCAGTATTTTCCTTTCAAATATGGACATACACTTTTCGCCAGTATTTACCAAGAACAAAAACAAAATCCAGCAAAGGAACAGATCCTTCGGGCCCTCCAAGCCTGCACCGATCCAGATCCTTTATCTAAACTTGTCACCTATTTTCGAAGGATCTGTATCCCTCTGCTCCCTACCCATTAATGCATCTGTCTACATTCATATTAAATGTCGCTATCGTGACCACGTCTACCACCTGCGCTGGCATTGCGTTTCAGGCATCTGCCAGTCTCTGTGTAAAGAACTTTCTGAGCATATCTCCCATAAACCTTTTCCCTCTCATCTTGAATTCCTGACCAGTAGAAATTGAATATCCCTCTCTGGGAATAAGCGTCTTGCTTGTCTCTACCTCTCATGATTTTGTAGAACTCAATCAGGTCCCCCGAACTTCCGTCAGTCTGATGAAAATAATCCTAATCTACCAAACCTCTCATCATAGCCAGTTCCCTCCAATTACAGGAAATATCCTGGTGAAACTCCTCTGCACCCTCTCCAAAGCACCCACATCCTTTTGGTAAGGTGGCAATCAGAACTGTACGAACTATTTGACAACTGTGACATGACCTGTCATCTCTTGTACAAAATATACTCCAACAGAATCCCTCCTGTGGATGACAAGTTAACTGGTCTGTACTTCGCCACTTTCTCTTTTCTGCCCTTCTTAAAATGGTGGATTGCAGGAAGCAAAGTATGCTGTATGCCTTCTTGACCACTCTATAGACTTGCCCCTCGAAGGAACACTGGATCTGAACATCCATATCTCTGTACATCAATTTTGCCCAGGGCTTTTTTCCATTTACCATGTAGTTCATTCTTGAATTGGATTTTCCAAAATGCATCATCTCACATTTGTCCAGATTGAACTCTATTTGCCATTTCTCTGCACAACTCTCCAATCTATCTATTTTCTGCTGCATTCTCTGACAGTCCCCTTTACTTTCTGCTACTCCACCAATCGTAGTGCCATCTGCAAACTTATTAATCAGACCAGCTTTACCTTCCTTTTGTTCATTTATCTATATCATAAACAATAGTGGTCCCAGCACTAAACCCTGTGAAACACCACCCAGAGCAGTGCTTCATTTTGAGAAACTCACTTCCACTGCTACTCTCTGTCTGCTGCTGCCCAGCCTGTTCTCCATCCATTTAGCTCGTAGAACCTGGACACCTTGCAATTACACCTTCTCCGTCAGCTTACCTCATCAAACACCTTACTGAGGTCCATTATATAACATCTACAGCCTTTTCCTGTCTATCAATTTTCTCTTCCGCGAAGATGTGACCTCCCCGGAACAAAGCCAGGGAAGGTCTTGTTTGGAGTCCGTCTGTGTTTTACTCTGCAATCAGACGGGTTTTAGTTCCAAGCAGAAATTTATAAAATGCCACATTGACTGATGGTCTGCAAAGTGCATGATTTAAAAAAAAAATTGAATGCATTTGCAAATACAAATCTGCAAATTCAAATTCACCCCCACAGATTTATGCGTGTATGCATGTGAGAAATGCGGAGTGTGTGTGCGGGGGGGTGGGGCAAGAGTGAAAGAGAGAGCGCGTGTATGTGTGTTTGTGTGTGAGAAAAAGAGCGTGTGCGTGTGTGTGTGTGTGCGTGCGCACATGTGCATGCATGGGTGTCATGTGTGTGTGTCCTCGTTAAGACACAGACAGATTTGGCAGATCCCTTTCCCCACACGGACGAACGCTCTGGTTTCAGAGCTTCCACACTCTGCAGCCTCTGTTCCATTTGCTGTTCATTTTACAGATCCAGAGACTGTAACTACAGTCCCCATGCTCCATCCAGAGTTGGGTCTCAAAATCCTCAGGTCTCCCTGAATGTCTGGGGCAGCTCACAGCCCACCCTCCAGCAAACCATCCACAACACCTCCACTAAATTTTGAATAACAGGAGTCAGTAAGAAGATTTTCATAGAGTGATAGAGTCACACAGATGAACATCATGGAAGCAGACGTTCTGGTCCAACCCGTCCTTGCCAAACCAATATCCCAACCCAATCTAGTCCTATCTGCTAGCACTGGCCCATATCCCTCCTGACCCTTTCTATTCACATACCGATTCAAATGCCTCTTAAATGTTGCAATTGTACCAGCTTCCATCACTTCCTCCAGCAGCTCATTCCATACACGTACTACACTGTGTGAAAAATGTTGCCCCTTTGGTCTCCTTCCCCTTTCACGCTAAACCTATGCTCTCTTTTTCTGGACTCCCCGACCCCAGGGAAAATACTTTGTCTATTTACTCTATCCATGCCGCTCATATTTTGCAAACCTCTATAAGGTCACCTCTCTGCCTTCGACGCAAGTTCGAGGCCTGCCACTTTACAATAATACTCGAGGGGTTTCCTCGTGCAACTGACCACACGATCAGCTGAGAGGGACAAACACAGGTGCTCAGTGGACAGCTTCAGACTAAGTTTTAAAGACGTGAATCAAAACTGCTGAATCCGTCCTGTCCAACATGGATCATTAAACTGTCAGCTTTTTTTACTTTATTCCATGTGTGTGGGAGTAGTGCAAGAGCACTGCAGGATTGCATATATGACATGGAACATGGGACACACGGGGAAGTGAACAACAGCCCACACACACCATTTTATTGTTTCTAAGTTTCACAATGTCAGCACTCGATACATTTGGGAGCCAAACCTCAAAGACAGGGAAAGATACGGAAGGACAGAATAATTGACATTAAAGATAGAAACAGATAATTAAGTTAGAAATAGGCCAGATTGGTGAAATATGGGGGAAAGGACAGGGCAGTGTGACTAACTGGAGAGCTCTGCAGACTATGCCAATGTATTGCTTACAAAATGAACTATCTGCCCGGCATGGAGAGCTGTGCAGATTGTACCAGTGCATTGCTTAGTAAGCTGAACTATCTACCCAACATGGGGAGCTGTGCAGACCGTGCCAGTGTATTGCTCAGTAAGCTGGACTATCTGCCCAACATGGGGAGCTGTGCAGACCGTGACAGTGTATTGCTCAGTAAGCTGAACTATCTGTCCAGCACGGGGAGCTGTACAGGCCGTGCCAGTGTATTGCTCAGTAAGCTGAACTATCTACCCAGCATGGGGAGCTGTGCAGGCCGTGCCAGTGTATTGCTCAGTAAACTGAACTATCTGCTCAGCATGGCGAGCTGTGCAGACTATGCCAGTGTTTTTCAGCTCAGTATTGGCCGGGGATGGGATGTAGTCAGAGGGACGAAATGCAATCCGTAACCAGAACAGAACAGAACATAGTGCCTCAATGCTTTCAATATTTAAGCAGCAAGGGCAGTGATAAATGAATCATGTTTCACAGTTAAAACGAGACAGGTCAACATAGAGACCCATAATTTACACTGCCAGAAGCAAGGAGGGAGAGAGTGAATTAAGAAATTCATTGCTGCAGTTAGTAGTGGTTTGTAAAGTGAACATCTGGATTTAGAGTCTCAGCAGGAACAATAACAGCGACAATGATAGTAAAGTCAATGAAAGGTCAGCATTATAGTCAATCATGACTGATCATTGAGACTCACCAGGGATACAAACGACAGCAGGATTGGATAATAAAAATATTGAATCATGTAAAGTGCATATTCTATCCGCCACCATAATGGGTTTCGATCATAATATGTAGAAAGAAGCCAAACATCCCAATATAAACGCCTGTCCATTCTTGAGACATTCCAGCCTAATGTTCTCAGATTGTGATTCATTGTTGGAACATTCCAGACACTTGTGCTCAGGTTCTGGTCTCTCCCCACTGCATCTCTTGAGCTGCCGATCTCTTTTAATGCAGTGGTGCTCCCACTCATACTGTAGAATAGCACATTCAACGGAACCCATTTATCATTAAAAGATGGAACTCCTCCACTGGTTTGATTACAATCCATGGAGACTGGCATTAATCGCAGTGACTAAACAAAAAGGCTCAGTTAGCCCCTTCCTTTCGTAACTTTTCCTATCTCAATAAAAGGGGACATTTACTCAGTCTGGGCGGAATAGATGGGCGTTGCTTAGGGACGGACTATAAATCTTTCAATCTTCCTATTCTTTCTTCTGCAGGACTGTTTATATTACATACTGTTTATAAAGGGAGATAGAGACAAATAAACAGACCGGCTGCATAAGGTGACCAGTGGGGACACTTCCATAGACAATAAACCAGTGTCCACTATTTATTGCCCATTGGCGTTGTGCAGTGCTGCTCCTTGTGACATCATTCAGAGCATTGACACTGCTGCTCAGGAAAAGGAGAAAGTAATTCTGTCCCCATGTGTCTGTTACAGAAGGACAGGAGGAGACCATTCAGCCTCTTGACCCTGTTACAGATGGACAGTAGGAGGCCATAAAGCCTCTCGGGTCTGTTGCAGAGGGATAGGAGGAGACCATTCAGCCTCTCGGGTCTATTGCAAATGGACAGGAGGAAGTCATTCGGCCTCTCGAGTCTGTTGCAAATGGACAGGAGGAGGCCATTCAGCCTATTGAGCCTGTTACAGAGGGACAGGAGGAGGTCATTCAGCCCATTGAGTCTGTTACAGAGAGACAGAAGGAGACCATTCAGCCTCTCCTGTCTGTTGTAGAGGGACAGGAGGAGGCCTTTCAACCTATTGGGTCTGTTCCAGAGGGACAGGAGGAGGCCATTCTGCTTCTTGAGCCTGTTATTCAGTAAATAACAGTTTTAAAATACTTATGGAGAAGAATAGCCCTGACATAAATGGTAAAGTTCTAAATTGAATCAGGCCAACTTTGAACGTTTTATATTGGCAATTTCAAAAGCTGCTTGGGAGAAGCTCGTGACAGGAAAGTGGGAGGCCTTCGCAAATGAGATTACAGGTTTCTAGATAGAGTATGTTCCGGTTCATGAGCAATGCAAGGCTGGTCGGGAATGCTGGATGGCGAGCGGAATTGAGGTCCTGTTCAAGAAAAAGACGAAAACATATGATAGGTACAGAGAGGAGGGATCGAGTGAATCCATCGAGCGGTGCCAGGGCTGTCGGCTAATACTCAAGAGGGAAATGAGGAGGGTAAACTGGGAGCATAAGATATCTTTCGAACATAAGGTAAGGGACAATCCAAAGAGATTCTACCAATACATTGAGGTCAAAAGAATAAATATGGAGAGGACAGGGCCCTTTGAATATCAGAAAAGTGACCTATGTGTGGAACTACAGGAGATTGGTGAGATGCTACATAAATATTTTGCATCAGTATTTACTGTGGAGTAGGATATGGAAGGTAGAGAAATGAATGGTGGTATCTTCAAAAGCGTCCAGATTACACAAGATGAGAAGCTGGCCATCTTAAATTGCATTAAGGTACATTACTCCCTCTGACCTTTTATGTGACTCTTGCATAGGCACTTGGAAGTTAGTACAATGAAAGGCACATATGTTAATCTGATCTTAGAGTAGGAGAAACTGCCGGCACAACATCAACAGCTCAAGAGCCTGTACTGTGCTGCACTGATCTGTGTTCTATGACCTGATCAGGTATACCCCAGAATCTTATGGGAAGCTAGGGAAGTCATTGTTTGATATCTGGCTGAGATATTTATATCATGGACAGACACAGGTAAGGTTGTGCCATTGTTTAAGAACAGTTGGTAAGGAAAAGTGAGGAAACTATAGACCGGTGGGCCCGTTGTCATTGGTCGGTAAGTTGTTGGAGGGGATTCTGAGGGAAAGGATTTACTTGTGTTTGGAAAGGTAAATTCTGATTAGCGATAGTCAACATGACTTTGCGTGTGGGAAATCCTGTCTCACTAATTTGATTTAGTTTATTGAAGAAGTGATGAATGAGATTGATGAAGGCACAAAAATAGAACTGTGGAATAGAATATGGATTTTAATAAGGCATTCAAAAAGGTTCCACACGGTAAACTGTTAAGCATGGTTAGATCGCATGGAATACAGGGAGAGCTGTAGTTAATTAGCTCAAAGGTAAGAGATGAAGGTAATGCTGGTGCGGGACATTTTATTTGGACTGGAGGCCTGTGACCAGCAGTGTACCACAAGGATCTAATGGATTTTGTCATTTATGTAAATGATTTGGATGTGAATATTAGTAAGAATGGTTAGTGAGTTTACAGGTTACACCAAAATTGGTGAGGTAGTGGACAGTAAAGATGATTAACTCAGAGTAAAACGGGACCGTGATAAGATGTGCCAAAGGGCCGAGGAGTGGCTGATGGAGTTAATGTCAGACAAATGGATGGTGCAACATTTTTGTGAGCCAAATTGGGTCGGCACTTGTAGTCAGAATCCGGGGAAGTGTTTCCAAACACAGACAGCTAAATAGAAACTATAGAAACCCTGCAGTGTGGAAACAGGTCATTTGGCCCATCGAGTCCACACTGATCCTCCAGATAACATGCTGACCAACACACCCATACGTTACCCCAGTGACTCTACATTTCCCTTCGACAATACACCTCACCTGTATTTCCCTGGATACTTTGGGGAAGTTTAGTGAGACCACTGAACCTAAGCCGTGCATTTTTAGACTGTGGGAGGAAAACCAAGCACCCGAAGGAAGCCCACACAAACACGGGGAGAAAACGCAAACACCAAACAAAGAATGACCAAAGGGTGGAATCGAACCCAGGTCAGTGGTGTTCTAAGGCACTATTGCTAGCCACTTTGCCACCTAACGACCATCGGAGTGAGTGACTGATTACTCCCACTTTCTCTGGATCTGTCACATCTGTTCAGATGATGTCGAATTCCAGTGGGGTGCCTCTGACAACCCTCCTTTATCCTCACCCCAGGATTCACATTCTAATGGACAGGGCCTTAAGCTGAGACTGACACATTGCCTGCACATCTGCCCTCACCCCTTCCCGTCCTTTCCAGATCAAGTGTTCCATTAATACTACAGCATGCAAGATAATTGCTGATTTAAAATAAAACAAAAAGCTGTAAACACTGGAGATCGGTAACCAATACTGTTCTAATGAAGACTCCCCAAATTTGAAACATTGACTCTGCTCTCTTCCGACAAAGGATTGCGAGAAAGTGACAACTGCAAATGCAGTGAATTCGAAAGTGAATTCCTGATGAAGGGTTTATGACTGAAACATAGTCTTTCCTGCTCCTTGGATTCTGCCTGACCTGCTGTGCTCTTCGGGGGCCACACTTTCGGGGGCCACACTTTTCGACTTTCTTCCTTCAGATGTAACCAGATCTATTGAGGTTTTCCTGCAAATTCTTGTGTATGTAATTTCCTGTTTATAACATAACCAAAGTTTTCCCTGCAGCATTGTCTTCCATGCACATCTTCTACCAATATTTGCTTCTTCTTCTTTGTTCTAAGCTGCAGTCAAACTGTATCTGTATAAACTGAGCACTGTAGTGAGATGAATGGTAGATTCAGCGAGATTTGTCTTGATGCCTTTCTCGATGTTACAAAATCTCGCTGCATTTTGTTCGAAAAACGCATGGATAAGAAAGACTGAGATGGATATGGGCCAAGTACAGGCATACGGAGTCAATGTGGACTGATATTTTGGTCGGAATGGACCAGTTGTGGCTGAAGGGCCTTTCTCCGTGCAGTAGGATTGTATGAGTGTAAATGAAAGTAGTTTGGAATAGAGACGGGGGCGGGGCGGGGGGGGGGGAGGAGGAGGTGGCGGTGGTTGAGAAACAATGTCATGAAAATATATGTTCACAGCTTTCAGAATTCTGAATGTAGACATGTCGATAGCATCTGACAACATAAGCCAACATTACCAGGAATGATGGGTGAATGGAATATTGGTGTGAGTTCAGATGGTGGAGAGTTTTGGATTAGGATTTGTTCTGCAGCTTTGTACCTGGGAGTGGGGTCAGCAGAGTCTTTGACTCTGCGCCGAATCTAACACTAATTTCTCTCAGTGTCATTTTCATTGAGTGACAGAGCGATTGTCTGTATGAGACTGAGCTAGTGTCCTGGTCCTATCTTATCGAACTCACCTCATTCACTATCCGCCCCACCGCATGGTGTCCCTGTCATTCATGCCAGCCTGATTCGCCCACTCAGCACGGTTGGAGGTATTCACCATCGCCGGAAATCCCTGGATATTCCATGATCCCTGGCACTGATGCCAAAAATAAACGCAAGTGAGCAAATAATTGAACTTTCTCAGTTCGGAGATGTCCTGCCCAGTTGAGGCCAAGCATGGCAGATAAGACAATAGATAATAGACAATAGACAATAGGTGTAGGAGCAGGCCATTCGGCCCTTCGAGCTTGCACCAACAATCATTATGATTTTGGCTGTTCATCCACAATCAGTATCCTGTTCCTGCCTAATCCCCGTAATCCTTGATTCCACCATCTTTAAGAGCTCTATCCATCCATAAGGGGCAATTTTACCACGGGTTTGTCGACAGGAGCATTGATGTCCTGGTGGAGGGGGCAAGAGAGAGGGCGACCATTCT
>NW_025215196.1:4236-9734 GCF_004010195.1 Chiloscyllium plagiosum | reverse complement strand
TAGGAAGGTGCTATCAAGCAGCACTAGCTCAGCAATAACCTGCGTAAATGTGGGTTACGCAAGGCCTACTCAGCTCATGTCTGAATTACAGACTTGATTTAAACATGGACAAAGAACTGAATTCCCTGCTGACAGGTATCTGTGATATTGGTGATCTATGAAAGATGCCGAGATGGATCAGACAATTGGCACTTCTGGCTGAAGATTGCTGTGAATGCTTCAGCCTTGACTTTTGTGCTGATGTGTTGTGCTCTCCAAAGCAGAGCAAGGAAATATCTGTGGAGCTTATTCCTTCAATGAGTTGTTTAATTATCAACAAAGCAGAGCAAGGAAATATCTGTGGAGCTTATTCCTTCAATGAGTTGTTTAATTATCAACTTTAATTCATGTCTTGATATGGCAGCACTGTGGGCTCAGACCCCTGTTTCCTGAATTAATGGTCTAGCTACAATATCTCCAGACTATAACTCCAACCCCCACTCCATAATGTGGATATTCACAACAGAAGATCGCTTTTCCTTTGTATTGTGTAGATTCCAACAATGCATCATATATTCGCTTAAATTGTTAGTCTCGAAAATACTTTACTTCACAGACTTTAGGATGTAATGTTCTGTTTTCAATTCTTCTCTCCGCAGGCAAGCTCATCGATGTCACACTGGCTTTCCTCCTCACTAATTGCAAAACCAAACGTTTTTCACCTCATCTTTGAACTTACTGATGAAAATTGCTACATTCTTGACTAGACCGTTCATATACGCTGCAAACATCAAAGGATCCAGCAACCAGTCATGTAGTAAGCCACTGGACACAAGATGTCTTCACAATGACTACCTTCGAATAATTTGCCAAACTGCACCAGATCCCATGAACCCTTACCATATTAAACATGTAAGAGCTAGTCAAAAACCTGATTGAAGTCAAGAAGCATTACATCCACTTTTTACACCCGATGTCACATCTCATTGTCTCTCCGAAAAACAGAATCAACCACTTCCGATATGATATCACTTCCACCAAAGCCATGCTGAATTTTATTGCTTAAACCTTACAATTTCAACTTTTAATGAATGCTGTCTCTTAGATTTACTTATTAACTTCCCTCAAGCTTTCTACTTTTAAACATAGGTTTATGAGTGAAACTACACATTGTCACTTAGCTCCTTTCACCCGATGACAACTCTTCTTATCTCTCTGACAGATAATTTACTCTAGCTGAAATAATCTTGTGTCTCTTCTGTTTCATTCTGGGAAATGGGAATGGAATTGAATACAGTGTTGAAACCAACAGCAATCTATCCGTTTGTTCTTGACACTGTCAGTGTGTGTTCCCCCTCAGAGGCAGGAAGACTTTGTGCTGATAATACGGAAAGTAGCGCCTGATGTCTCATTCTAAGCTGGCACACAACTTCCTATTTGTGTGTGCCAGCAGCAAGCCACACATCTCACTTCTGATCAGAAAATAAACCCAGGGGATGCAGTCTGGCGGTAACATCTGCCAATGTGGCCTATATCAGGACACAGAGTATGAAGTGATTACATTGAAGTGACATTTGCAAATTGACCTTTTGATCTCTGTTTCGCGGTCTGATTCCAGGACGTCATTGGACGAGTCTCTCGACCATCTAACAAGCTCATTCGATTCACTAAGGTCTGGGACATATCGACATGCACCTTGTCATGTCTTTGATCTTGTACTATTTGTTACTCTCTTTTCAGATTTAATGTTCCCAGTTTTTGATTCTGTCTTCTGTATCCATCACCTTCCCAGCTGAATACATTCTGTTTGATCTGTTTCCTAAATTTTGATCAAGTAAACAAATAATACAGTTTTGTACAGACAGGTATGTTGGTGTGTCAGATTAACAGAATCAATATATGAAGAGATCACCTTGGCTGTATCGAACTCTGACCGACGTTGAATTCAAATAAAGCACAGCACTGTATGGTTTCAATCTTTGCAAATCCTCTCTCTTTGAAAGAGCTTGTTCTAACGGTTAATTCTTTTCTTGATTATTTCAGAAACTATGACTAAAAATTCCTATTTTTAATAAAGTTTCAAATATTATTAAAAGTTGCAGCCCTAGCATTTCCTACAGTGAACTTTGTGGTGTTTAAATGTTCTGGTCAAAATTTGCTTCAAGCAGAAGACTTAAACATTGGTCTCTCCGAGTTCCCAGCCATTGCCATTGCAGTTCCATAATAACTGCAAGCTATTGATAAGCCCCAGAGAGAACAGAATGTCCAGGCCCTGTACACATCCAAGCGCCATGATGTAGGCCTCGAAGCCCTCCGTTTCTTCCTGTCACGCCAACCCAAGCAGTACATGCTCAACCTCATCTACATTTCCTTTCAATCCTCCCACTTCCTCCAAGCCAAAGGGGTAGGCATGGACACCTGTATGGACCCCAGCTATGCCTGCCTCTTCGTCAGATATGTGGAACAGTCAATCTTCCACAGCTACACCGGTATCATTGCCCACCTTTACCACCGCTACATTGATGACTGTATCAATGCCACCTCATGCTACCACTAGGAGGTTGAACAGTTCATCAACTTGACTAAAGCCTTCCACCCTGACCTAAACTTCACAGGGACCATCTTGGACACCTCCTTCCCTTTCCTAGACCTCTCCACTTCTATCTCCTGTGACTGACTAAACATTTACTGCAAGCCCATTGACTCCCACAGCTACCTGGGCTACACTCCTCCCACCCAACCTCCTGTAAAAATGCCATCCCTTATTGTCAATTCCTCTGCCTCCACCGCACCTACTCCCAGGAGGACCAGTTCCACCATAAAACATCCCGGATAACCTCCTTTTTCAAAGACTGCAATTTCCCCTCCCATGTGGTCGACGATGCCCTTGAACCCCATCCCTCCAATCGCAACAGGGGGCCCTCCTGGTCCTCATCTTCCACCGCACCAACCTCACATACATCATATCATCCTCCGCTGCTTCCACCACCTGTAAACAGACCCCATCACTCGGGGTATATTTCCCTCCCTATCCCTATCTGCATTCCGGAGACACCATTCCCTCCGCGACTCCCTCGTCAGGTCCATGCCCCTCCACCAGCCCACACGTCCCCACCCCTGTCACCTTCCCTTGCCATCACAGTAAGTGCAAAACCTGCGCCCACACCTCCCCCCTCACCTCCGACAAGGTCCCAAATGATCCTACCACATCCCGGACAAATTTATCTATACTTCCACAAATGTCATCCACTGTGTCTGTTCCACCTGCTGTGGTCTCCTCGACATCAGGGAGACAGGACACTAACTTCCGGATCATTTCAGAGAACATCTCTGGGACACCCATGCCAACCAACCCCACGGCCCCATGGCTGACCACTTTAACTCCCTCTCCCACTCCACCAAGAACAGGCCGGTCATATTCTGTTCATTTCCAATGAATAAATACAAAATAACCCAGCCTGAATTTGGGATGATATTAACAGGATTTATTTTGATCTAAGCATGAACAGATTATTTTGACAAAACAGGTGGAGAGACTCACTTCCTGAAAAAGCAGCTCAAGTGGTATAAGCTGGCACCAAACCGAGTTTGGTCAATACTGAGGCAAAAATACAGCATACAGTCTTGAGTGAAATAAATAAAGAAACTATCTTAACACCGGAACAATATAGAGTGTATTAAATATGAACAAAGACACAAGTATTTTAGGATATAATAGAAAAGTAATTTATAGTATATTGAAATGCAAACAGAGATGTGAATTTGTGTCTCGACATTCTTCCTAGCTAAATTAATCATTTCAGAAATGCCTTTGTTAAATTTCATGAATCATTCGTTGGTCCATTCCACAAACCTTGCGAGGTCCTTGTTAAATTCTGAACCATCGCCTTCCAGGTTCACAGTGGTTGCGAGTTTCATGCCAATGTCTTAGTTAAAAATTTAAAGCAATCACAGCTCCAAACATTTACAAAATATCACTATGGATCTTCCTGGAATCCAAAAAAATTGTCCCTTTGATCAATGATTTCAAAAAATTACTCACATATCTGTTGTGAAGGAGGTTTTCAAATAACTTGAAGTGCAAATGGTTCACATCAGTCGGAATACAGAAACATTTCATGTGTTACCCCACACAAAAAGAAATCAAGCAATATTCACGAGTTGCTCTCAGCAAGTCTATGATCGACTGTTTTATCAAACAAAATCATTCCCAATGTTGTGAGGGCTGGTCTATCTTCTGTGCAATGGTCTGAATTTTGTGTCTGACTGCAGATGAAACTGGCTGATCTGGGTAAAAGTACAGTTTGTGCCTTTCACATTGTTAATGTATATTGCTGACTTTAGTTGAATAATGTGATGTTGTCCCAGGCATTGTCTGGCACCATTAATTAGACCATTAATTTCCACATCACTAGCCAGACTATCAGGTGGAGTGTATTGATCTCATTGAAACTAATGCTTGGAATATTTCTGGTATGAATCATGTGAAGTGGAGCCTCTGAACGAGACATAGAACATAGAACAATACAGCACAGAACAGGCCCTTCGGCCCACGATGTTGTGCCGAACATTTGTCCTAGCTTAAGCACCTATCTATGTACCTATCTAATTGCCGCTTAAAGGTCACCATTGATTCTGACTCTACTGCTCCCACAGGCAGCGCATCCCATGCCCCCACCACTCTCTGGGTAAAGAACCTACCCCTGATATCCCCCCTATACCTTCCACCCGTCACCTTAAATTTATGTCCCCTTGTCACACTCTGTTGTACCCGGGAAAAAAGTCTCTATCTATTCCCCTGATCATCTTATAAACCTCTATCAAGTCACCCCTCTTCCTTCGCCTTTCCAATGAGAAAAGGCCTCGCACTCTCAACCTATCCTCGTACGTCCTATTCTCCATTCCAGGCAACATCCTGGTGACAAAGTAGGAAAGTTTATTTTATATTTCAAAAGTATACTTTATTCATAAAATACTTTGATGGTCTGTACAGTTGGTCATGCCATACATATGTAAACATGTAAATACAGAAATCAAACCTTATCATTTTTATACATGCCTGTACACTTTTTGATCATATGCCCATATAATTAGCTGAGGCGTCAGCAGAGCCCAAATGACTGCATGGGCCCCCTGTTCTTCGTTCGGCAGGCAGACTTTACACAGTGGTCTTTCCCCACCGTGCCTTGGCGGCAGCTGCCCCAAGCTTCAGCGCGTCCCTCAACACATAGTCCTGGACCATGGAATGTGCCAGTCTGCAACACTCAGTCGGGGTCAACACTTTCAGCTGGAAGATCAGCAGTTTTCGGACCACCCAGAGAGCGTCCTTCACCGAGTTGATGATCCTCCAGGCGCAGTTGATGTTCGTCTCGGTGTGCGCCCCGGGGAACAGGCCGTAGAGCACGGAGTCCCGCATCACGGCGCTGCTCGGGACGAACCTCGACAAACACCACTGCATTCCTCTCCAGACTCCCTCTGCGTAGGCACATTCCAGAAGGAGGTGTGTGACAGTCCCGTCC
>NW_025215196.1:0-2470 GCF_004010195.1 Chiloscyllium plagiosum | reverse complement strand
TTGATTGAGACTGTACTGACAATGTTGGTGTAGAGCAGTCTGATCCAATTGCAGATTCCCTCCCCTAAGCCCATTTTGGAGAGAACATCTCTCATATATGTGTGTGATATCCTGTCAAAGGCTTTCTCCTGGTCCAGGCTGATCAGGCACGTGTCCAACCCTCTGTCCTGCACGTAGGCGATCGTATCCCTGAGGAGTGCGAGACTCTCAGCGATCTTCCTGGCCGGCACAGCACAAGTTTGGTCAGGGTGAATCACCGACCCTAGAGCAGACCTGACCCGGTTGGCGATTACCTTTGACAGAATTTTGTAATCTGCATTCAACAGTGAGATTGGTCTCCAATTTTTGAGTTCCTCCCTCTCCCCCTTCCGCTTGTAGACGAGGGTGATGATGTCTTTCCTCATGGATTCACTCATGGTACCTGCCCGAAGCATACTGACATACACCTCCAGCAGGTCCTGGCCAATCAAGTCCCACAGAGCGGAAGAGAGCTCGACCGGGAAGCCGTCGCTTCCGGGAGTTTTATTCTTTTCGAAGGACTCGAGGGCCTTGGCCAGATCATCCAGAGATAGCGGCTGGTCCAGCCTCTCCCGTGTTCTGTCGTCTAAGACCTCCGTGACAGAGGACAGGAACGACTGGGAGGCCGCGCTGTCGGTCGGCTTCGCGTCATACAGACTGGCGTAGAAGGATTTACTGATCCTCATGACGTCAGCCTGAGATGACGTCAGCGAGCCATCTTCTTCCTTCAGGCTGCTGAGCACAGAGCTCTCTTTGTGCACAAGATGAATTTCGAGTAGTAGGAAGTTTTCACGAAAGAGAGAGATCACTTCGCCCATTCGCCCATCACGTGAAGACAGAGCCTTCCAGCCAACACCCACTTTATAGCATGTTGTCCATAACCCTGCAGGTGATAGCACTGTAAACATTCGGGAACATTGTGTAGGGTCTAATCCATTATCAACATCGATATGATCTCCAATGCTGTAAATCCTGGCGTATGGGGAAAAAGTAGGGGCAGAACTGTATCAATATTCAAACAGTTGGTACAGCCCAGAGGAACTAATAGGCCCATTTCTAAACGTTGTTCCTCAGGATATTTTGACTATTCTTGCCTTAATATCATTGTAAACTGACATGAAAAAAATGCAGACATGTTCCCCAGAAATGCTGACAGCAACATACCTTTATTCAGCCAAGATCAGCAACATAAATTAAGAAAGTTTAAAAAAAATCTTTCTTTTAACTGATTAATGACAACACGGATTTCACAAAGTGCAAAGTACAGAGGGGAAGGGTGGAGGAGTGGGGGTGGGCGATGTTCACTATTCCCTGATGTCTGGCTGCGTTTGTGAGCAGCAGATGAACCTGCGAACCAGATTCAGGATGGTACTGCAGGTATTTCAGCAGATACTGTGTACACGGAATTCTCCCATAAATCAGCAATGACATGAACATTTATTTTTTTATGGTGTTTGAAGCCAACTAAAATTGAACAATATGATGGGACAAGTTCCTTTCATTTCTTTAAACTAGTAACAAGGGGCGCTCTCTGTGGATCTGGGGTGGCAGGAGGAGCTTTCACAGCAGAATGTGAGGGAACAGAATCATGTTGGAAATCCAGATAGACTGGAACTTGTTTCACTGGAGGGTGAGAGTTCGGGGGGAGGGGGGGGCGGTGACCTCATATAAGTTTATAAAGCCATGAGTGGAAAGGTGAATGGCTCTAATTGACATGATTCATACTGGAAATTGACGAAGCTTTCGTTTCAAAAATATCACATATCAATAAAATCCACCTGATCCTTCGGCTAGTGATGTGGAAATTAATGGTATAATTAATGGTGCCAGACGATGCCTGGGATAACATCACTTTACTCAACTAAAGTCAGCAATATACATTAACAATGTGAAAGGCACAAACTGTACTTTTACCCAGATCAGCCAGTTTCATCTGCAGTCACTCAACTTAAAATTCAGACCATTGCACAGAAAATAGACGAGCGCTCACAACATTGGAAATGATTTTTTTGATAAAAGAATCCATCGTAGACTTTCTCAGAGCAATTCTTGTCAACAAACTTATTTTTTTTGTGTGTGCGGTAGCCCACGAAATGTTACTTTAATCCGATTAATGTGAACCATTTGCACTTAAGAAATTGTTTGAAAACGTCTATCACAGTAGATACGTGAGTAAATTTTACAAATCATTGATCAAAGGCGACAATCTTTTTTGGATTCGAGGAAGATCCACAGTGATATTTTGTAAATGTTTGGAGCTGGGATTGTTTTCAATTTTTGACCCAGGCATTAGTGTATTTTCCCTATGGTGGGGGATTTCAACAATAGGGAACATGTTTTTCCAATGAGTGGAGAAAAATTTTAAAAAGGATATCAGAGACACAGAGAATGGTTTGTGTGTGGGATGATCTGGCAGTGCATACTTACAACCTTTAGAAGACATTTGGATAAG
>NW_025215195.1:61096-70063 GCF_004010195.1 Chiloscyllium plagiosum | reverse complement strand
ATATAATTGAATTAATTCAACTGTGTTTCCATGTTAAAATAAAAATTGATATTCACAATGATTGAGAGTTTGTACACTGCAATATATTCACATCAATTGACGTACATTTATACCCCTTACTGAACTGAACAATAATTACATATTACCCACATAGGTTAGCAACACATAGATTTTTGAAAATATATCAGTGCACTTCAAAAAAGGAGATATTTAATGTTGCTATGTGACTGTGCAATGTGTAGACATGAACAGCAATCATTGCAGTGAAAAGTAATTACAGTTCTCTGAATTTATAAGGCTGAGATTACTGTGATTATTCAAATGAACAAAAGTCAGTTTTCAAAGTGTGTTGGATGCAAAATCATTGGTTCCACTGTGGGATAGTTGACCTGAAAACAATAGCATTGTTACAATGGATTAAATGAAACAATGGATTAAATTAAAATATGGATCTGACTATACACGTTAGAAAGACAAACAAATTATTCTGTAATTATTATAAAGATAATGAATTCATAATAAATGTTGTAATCTGAACAAATAAGTTGACTCAACATTTTAAAAGCATTTTGCTCTGATGTTGATTAGATATAATTAAGATCAGTAAAAACTGAAGACTAAAATATAACAGCTAGATTGATGGATTGAGGACAATAAATGAGCCATTCAGTAATTATTGAAAATAAATGACTTTTGCTCAAAATGCAGACAATACAGAAGTAATGTACTTCATTCAATTAGTTTACATGTAGAAACGTGTGTTTTAATTTATTTAATTTTATCCTGATCGATGTTCAAACATTTGTGCCTGTATTAGGAAGAAAATAAGGAGATAATGAAAGGGAATATCAGAGTGACTGCAAGATACAGTTCATGACATTTGATAGAAAAATGAATTTGCATAATTTTGTAATTATTGAATGTTGATAAACAATTAACTCCTCAGGTACTGAAGCAGTCCAACCCCAAGAACTACAAGATCTGGACAATATCCAGGTTTGGGCTGACAAGGGGCAAGTAACATACATACCACACAAATGCAGGCTGCGACCATCACCTATAAGAAATGACCTAACCACCATCACTTGACATTCAATGCTGTTACCATCACTGAACACCCACTATCAACACTATCCTGGGGATAATCATTGATCAGAAACTGAATTGGTCTCACCACATAAACACAGTGGCTACAAGAGTAATTCAACTCCTGGCTCCTGAAAGCCTGCCCAACAGCTACTAGGCACAAGTCAGGAGTGTAATGGAATACTCCCCACTTGCCTGGATTAGTGCAGCCCTAACAACACTCAAGGAACCCATGGCCGCTTCCATCTCGAAGGACAAGGGCAACAGCTATATGGAAAGACAACTATCTTCAAGTTCCCCTCCAAGGTACTAACCCACCCTGACTGGGAATAAATCACTATTCCTTCACTGTCGGTGGGTGAATGTCCTGGAAATCCCCACCCCAATGGCATCATGGGTCAACCCACAGCAGGTAGACTGCAGCGGTTCAAGAAGACAGCTCAGCACGAATTTCTGAAGGGTAACTAGGGACGGGCAATAAATGCTGGGCCCAGCCAGTGACAACCAAACCACATCAAATAAATATTAAAATAATGTCTGCAAGATCAAAACAGCTCCAACGCTGTCCTAGCTGCAATCTCTGCCTCTTCTTATTGACAAAGATAAAAGGTTACCTTGCTCATCTCTCTCATCAGTCCGGTATTCACCCCAGCCCCCTCTTATACTGACCAGCAGCATTTCCATCACCAGCAGCAACTACGCTTAAAATATTTTGTCAGTAACGTTTCATTAACTGGTTACTTCAATTACAATGCAATTTCTACAAACAGACCAAGTACCTTTTAGGCGACAACAAATTTTCTAACAACTTTTCTTGATCTCTCTCAGCCATTCTTTTTGGTTATATGAGTTAGGGAGGGATGGGATCACCACAGTGATGTAAGATATATGTAACACAGTGAGACAGGAAAGCTAGTATGGCTCACGTTGAGTCTTAGACCCCACAGAGTGGAACAACACAATCACTGCATAATAAACACAACACAACATTTCAACCCGGCGTGACAGTAATAAAATGTGGATGGGTTGGACAGGCTGGATTTGTTTCAGCTGAAGTTTGTGAGAGTGAGGGGTGACATGACTGAAGTTTCTAAGATCCTGAATGGTTTGTTAAGGAGGATATGGAAAGGATGTTTCCTCTTGTGGGTCATACGTGAACTCGAGAGAACTGCTTTAAAATTAGATTCACCCTTTCAGGACAGAGATGAGGAGAATTATTTCCTCTCAGAGGGCTGTGCAACATTGGAACTCTCTGCTCCAGAAGGTGGGATCAATGAATATTTTTAAGACACAGGTTGATAGGTTCTTGTTAAGGGACGTTGGGGGAAGATGGAATATAAATCACTAACAGATCAGGCCTTGCCTTATTGAATGATGGAGTGGATTTGAGGGGCTTCTTTCTCACATGACACAGGACTAAGAGCTTTGTTGAAAATTCATTCACTGGATGTAGGTGCCACTGGCTATGGGCAGCATTTATTACCCAGAGGGCAGGTAAGAGTCAACCACATTGCTGTGGCTCAGGGGTCACATGTAGACTAGATCAGATAAGGATGGTAGCTTCCTTCGCTAAAGGACATCAGTGACCGAGATGGGTTTTTCCTGACAATCGAGAATAATTTCATCAATAGACTCATAATTCTAGATGATTATTGAATTCAAACTGCTGAAACTGACTGACCACGTGGCTGTCAGTGAATCCAACACAAGTGAATGGAAACATTGCTCAGAGCCTGTTTCTGTAACATTCAACACAACCAGGAAATGGAAAGTGAATAATTAGCTGAAAACAAGGCCACTGCTCTGTTAGAGACAAAATCGTTCAATGTTCAGTTACTGAACATTATTGACTCACAGAATATGCGAACCTACAGAATCACGGTAAAAGGGAAAAGTAAACAACATTCTAAGCAAAGACATAATGAACCAACTGCTTGAATAAAAACAGATCAGAACAAAGGGGCTGAATCATCCACAAACTGACAAATCAGATTTGTAGATAGAGATTGGAATTCTTTAGAAAAAACCCTTCCCTGCTGATGATTTGTGCTAGAAACCATTCTCAGTGTGAACTGCCACTTATTTCCTTTGAAGAGAATCTGTTTCCCCTCACAAAAGGAGATGTGTTGCTCACTTACAGACCGAATTACAGACAAAGGAAACCTTATCAGGGACTCGCAGGTAAATTTAGCTTTTAGTGACAGTCCATTGCACACAACAAGAGCTCAGACTACAACAGATTCTAGTGAAACCAACAATGCAATGAAAAAGGTGAATTGGTCTTTATAATCATGCAGCCTTTCTCAATTAAAATAATCCCAGTCAACTTCTCAACATTTTAAAACTATTAGTATCAATGAATATATATTTACTTCCATTCCTAATTTCCTCCAAAAAATGTATCTGATTATTCTCTTCAAAATATATTTTAAATGGTGTATTCCAAATCACAATTAATTTCCAATTATTCTTAGTGCAAAACAACTTGAAAACTAAAATAGTTTTCATGTTAATAATGATACTGGAAACCTTGTTATGTAGTTTAACCATATTTCCAAATATTGTTTTGGTTCTTTATTGCAGTGAAGCTAAAATTAAAGTCTATTTATTTTCTCTGATATCCTTCCATTACTTTATTCCCTTTTAAGCATGCCCATGGTGTAACGGGTGACAAACATTCAATAAAATTGAATTTTCATTGCAAGAACTTGTACAAATAATCACATATTATTCAGTTCATTCATTGTCGTTGATTATCAGTTATTTTCATTGCATGATCACGTTAAATTCACTTAAATAATCACAGTAGAATTTTCACATCTATAGATATGTAAAGTGAATGTCAAATTATTAATATTTCAAATAAAACCAAATTCACATTTTGTTCTGTTTTATTCCATGAATGAAAGGATGTGTTACATTATTATGGGAAACAGGAACAAGTGAAGGTGGTGGCTCTCAGACGTGAGGCCTTAAAGCCAAAGGGCCAGGTGGTAGTTACAGTGGGGGAGGTACCTAGTGCCCCGCTCTCCTCAGAAGGCAGTGAGGATGGTGACACTGACTGGAACGGGTTAGATGACAAAGTGCCCACGTATGGACAGAGGGACGACAATGGGTGGGATGAGCCACCGCCCTGGAAGGCCCAGATGGCCGTGTCTATGGCACCACTGGGCATCAAAGCTCAACTTGGACAGACAATATGCAGCAACAAAGGGAACTGACAGAAACCAAATCTGAACCGTTCACCCGCTGAACGACAGATGTTGGTGAATGAACACCCAGTCTGATAGAGAAATGATAATAATGGGCCTTATTGGGAGAATATAGATGAATTGGTAGAGGTACACAGTCTCTCCGAAGATGATGTACGGACCCTCCCTCGGCCCAAGGTGCCCTGAAGTGTACAGCAGAACATGTCCCTGCAATGAGAGGGTGGGGTGCGAGCCGGATCCCCCCAGAGTACAGCCGATCAGTGGCTCCAGGCATTTAAAGATATTACAGGGACACACTGGTGAGGGGACAGGCTGAATGGGCTAGAATAACCTTGGTGACTCAGGGACCCAAGTGTGATATAGAGGATCATACAGAGAGGAAGCCTGAGGTGTGTAACGACCACAGGGGATTACCAAACCCTAACATGTGATGATGAAATCGGTTTGATGTATTTAAAAGATGATATAGGACCCCATTTAACTGTAATTATAAACATGGGACTCCCAGTGGGACATAATGCTAACCACAGTCTGAATTGGGCCATGAGAACTGAGGCAAACACAGAAATACAGGGGAATAGCTGCAGTACAGGGAGGGTAATCAGACCCACAAGGTTACAAGGGAAGCAGGAAAGGGCACATAGCCAAGGATCATAGGCAGAGAGAGGGAGATAGGTGTTCATATTGTGAGTGGCCTGTATTCATGTAGGTATATGCATAGCCCATGAATATTCATTGACGTGCTGTTAAGGGGCCAAAACTTGCATGATTCTAACACCGGAGCATCTTTGTCAGTTACCGATAAGCATTTACCCCTCACCCCCTCAATTGCTAAAATGAGAGCAGTCGGAGAGGGAACCAAGGAAGCTGATGAAGCAAACCCTGTCCGGATGTAGACCGGGAGTATGACAAAATGTATTCAGATATGGAGGTGTGAAACTCAAGAAGGGACCTTTCTGGGAGTTGCTCCTATTTATTCTAAAATGGCAACTATTGACATCAACACCTGAATTTAAACATGGGGATGCTCCGGCCAGGACTGGGACAGAAAGAAAAGGAGAGGCAACCTCTCCGGAGTAGCGACATTGCAGGAAGACTGGGGCAGTCAGAGAATCTGGTGGGTTATAGCTCGGACCCTCTCAGCGGTGTGCGTAACTCAAACAGGAAAGTGCGTTGTTATCTATCGACCTTGCAGAGATCGAGGGCCCTCTCACTCCCCACACAAACAGGATCTCATCAAAGCTGGGGCTGAGGAAGCAATAATTGTGAGAGTGACAGATTGACAGTAGCTGGAAATAGTCTGGGTCCATACCTGTGGACATTGAATGGCAGAAGAGAGTGGTGTTTACTGACCGAGGGGAACAGTCCACAGGATACTATTACCTCAGGGAGCCCGCAATACTCCAGTATATCCCACCGATGTGTGTTTGATGGATTTCGTCACACTGATCTTACCAACACCTCATCACCTCAAGCAGTGAGAAAGAACATATCCAGATATTATGCAGAGTATTGGATCAGGTTAGTCAGGGCATGAAGAAGGGCATGTGCCCGAAACGTCGAATCTTCTGTTCCCTAGGTGCTGCCTGACCTGCTGTGCTGTTCCAGCAATAAAGTTTCAGCTCAGGTTAGTCAGGCCAGGCTTAAAATTAACGCACAGACAGTGCAACTGGGAAGGTAGGGAGAGACGGAACTGGGACATCATGTTGGGGAGATCAAATCAGGAAGGGAGAGGGGACAGTCCCAGCGGGAACAAAAACTATGATGATAAAATTATCTACCACACACCGTAAAGGGATCAGGCAAACTTTAGGATTGTTTAATTATTGTGGGAATTTTGTGAGGAATTATCCAGAAATAGAGAACCATCACGAGCCCTGGCAGAAGCACGGACATTAACCAGGGATGAGGGAGGCTAAATACACACACAGGCAGCATGCCTTTGGTATAGTTCAGGACTGGGCTCGGTGAAGGCATATCACCCTGTCTGGGGGCCACATTGAGCATGAAGAATAGGTCAGAGAGTTAGTGGAAGCAGCTAACTTTCCCAGTTAAGCAGCAATAATGAAGATTAGAGCTCACAGGAAAGTAGAAACCCCACACCAATGAGATAGTTGGTGAGCATGGGTGAGCATACTTACTGAAACGGTGGAGACATTTGAAGAGGATGCAATGGCAGTAGCTACAGAAGCAAGAAAGGAAAGTTGTAAGACATTTCCAGAAACAGTCCCATAGCAGGAGAAACAGGTAGTCTGTACACAGTGTGAGCCAGGGAAAACAATCAGGATAAAATGCAGGAAGCCACAGGGACCCAGGGGCCCACGGGAACAATTACAGATGGATTTTACGTACTCTCCATCCCAATCCCAGGGAAAGAAATCCTGCTGGTTCTTAACGAACAGGATTACTCAGTGGGCGGGAGCATTCCCCTGCAGATTCTGACCAAGGGACACACGTTCCAGGAAACTAAGTTAAGCAACTCTGTGGCCTGTTTGGTACTGAGCAGAAATCCCATCTCACATACCACCCCCAGAGCTCAGGGACAGGAGAAGGAATGAAGCAGACACTGAAAGCTAGTCTGACTAAGGCCCTGACGGAGACAGGCAGGGATGGGTTAGTGTACTCCCCACAATCCTAATGAAACTGACGGTTCCCAGCAAAGGGAACCGAGCAATTCCCCTTTGAATTAGTGACCGGATGGACTATGCAGCTGCCAGAGGGTATGGTAGTGGGAGGGCATGAGATGTACAATGGCAAGGATAGGGTGAAAAGGTTTGTGAAAGAACTGACAAAGCAACTGCATGATCTGAGAATGGAAGTTGCAGACCGACAGAGAATCAGAGACTGGGAAAGGGAGCTCATAAACATCCGAGCTGACATCCCGAACCCAGGAGATCGGGTTAGGGGGGAAGTATTAGTGGAACGTATGAAAGAAACACATCAAAATGCTGGACTTGGCTGGGGCAGCCACAGAATTCCAGAGAGGGAACTCTTCCATCATGCATTAGTAAGGAGCTCTGAATAAACATTGGTCGTGCTGCTCAGCACAGAACTCAAGGCTCCTCTTTGATATTTCTCCCAGCAACAGATGTGCAGGGGTATGTTACCGGCTGGAGGTCTGTGACCAGTGCCTCTGTTCTACAAGGGTAAGAGCTGGGACATCTGTTGTTTGTAACACATATCAATGATTAGCCTGAAAATGTAAACGATTTAATTAGCAAGTTTGTAGATGGCACAAAGTGAAGAAGTTGTGAATCATGAAGAATGTTGTCAAAGGAAACATCAAGGACGAGATCAGTTGGAAGGTTATGCGGAGAAATTGCAGATAGGTTTTAATTCAGACAAGTGTGACGTGATGCGTTTTGGGCGGCTCATTGTAAGAGGAATGTATACATTAAAAGGAAGTGTCCTGAGCAGCATTGATATACAGAGGTGCAAGTTCACAGCTCTCTGAATGTGGTGAAGGAGGTGGATGGCAGGCTTGCCTTCTTCTGTCAAGAGAGTGAATATAAAACTATCATAAGGCCACCTTTGCAGTATTGTGTGCTGTTTTGAGCACCGCATTAGGGTGGAAATGGGTTTACCAGGATGTTGCCTGGATTGGGAGAGGTTGGAAAATTTTGGATAGTTGTCTTTGGAAAGTCAGTGGCTGTGGAGTAATCCGAGAGGCACAGATAGAGTGAGTAATCTGAATCTTTTTCCAAGTGGAAATGACCAATTCCACAGGCCATAGATTTAGGGGGAGAGGGGGCAAGTTTAACGGAAATGAAAACCGAAAGAACAGCAGATACTGTAAACCAGAAAGAAAAACAGATGATTCTGGAAAAGCTCAGAGTTCTAGCAGCATCTGTGAAGAGAAATTAGTTAACATTTCTGAGGAAGGGGGACTGGACCCGAAACATTAACTGATTTTTCTTCACAGATGCTGCATGACATGCTGAGCATTTTCAACAACAACTGTGCAAGTTAAAAGGGAGTTGTCTCAGACAAGTTTCTTATGCAGGAGGTGGTCAGTGACTAGAATGTACTTGCCTGAGAGATGGTAAAAACAGAAACAATCACAATGTTTAAGAGGCATTTGGACAGGCAGATAAGCAGGCCTGGGTTGACAGGGATATGGATCATATACAGGCAGATGGAATCAGTTTGGAATAGCATCATGATCAGCACAGACATGGTGGGCCGATTATTCCGGTGCTGTACTGTTCTGTTTTCCAGGGGGGAGAATGTGTGGAGCGAGAGAGAATATTTTGAGTATAATATGTCTCTTCTTTAGAACACACAGTAAGTTGATGCATTTTGAGAGAAGCAATGTAGAAAGGGAATATATATTTGATTGGCACAGACATAGAGAGCAGGACAGCAGGAATGGGGGACAATGTGTACAAATCCTTGAAGGAGAGAGAACATAAAGTGTTATGAGTAAACGTATAGGATTCTGGGCTTCATTAATAGAGGGAATGATAACATACTCATGGAAAAGATGCTGACCGTTGACAAAGTTTTAGTTAGGTCACAATCAATCATTGCATCCAATTGTGGTCAACAGATTCCTGGTCAGGATGAGGAAGTTAAAATACCACAGAGGGGCCTGTTCCATACTTTGCTTCTCTTTCAGGATGCATTGGCGACTCAAGGGTTAAACATTCTCATGCCAAAGGTCTTACTG
>NW_025215195.1:51405-58601 GCF_004010195.1 Chiloscyllium plagiosum | reverse complement strand
AACGGAGGGGTTGGAGGCCCTGGTCATGGCGGATGGAGGTGTAGAGGGATTGGATATCCATGGTGAAGATGAGGCGTTGGGGGCCGGGGAAACGGGAGTCTTGGAGGAGGTGGAGGGCGTGGGTGGTGGTCACGACGTATGTGGGGAGTTCCTGGACTGGGGGGATAGGACAGTGTCGAGGTAGGTAGAGATGAGTTCAGTGGGGCAGGAGCATGCTGAGACAATGGGTCGGCCAGGGTGGTCAGGCTTGTGGATCTTGGGAAGGAGGTAGAATCGGGCAGTGGGGCTGTTTCCGGACTATGAGGTTGGAAGCAGCGGGTGGGAGATATGCCTTTGTCTAATTCTTATTAAATATACTGTCTCTGTGGGTAAGGCAGAGAATCGTGACAATGAGTTTGTACAAGTAGACACTCGGCTACTTTCGAGACGCTTTGAAATTCTTGCCAGCTGTCCGAGAATAAAGCTACTGCTGTTGTACAGAAAACTTGTGTCATCTGGATTTGTGGAACAAAACAGACATTAACAAGGAAGGATATGAGTGATCTTCAGGGTGGGGAGTACAGACTTACTGGAGTGGTTCACCGATGAAGAAAATTCAGTAACTGAATTGATTTGAAGAGATTGCTATTTTCTTTGAAATAAACAAGCTAAATATATTTTTGATAAAGCTGTATAAGATTATAACAGACCTAGATATAGCAGACAAAAAATATCTGTATTTGATAGGTGATGGCACAAGAATTAAGACCAGATGTGAGGTTTTGAGACCGTGGGAGATGAGTAAGTGTCTCTGCTGTATTGGCTGGAAATATTGCAGAACATGCTGCCTATTACGGTGGTGCAAGCAGAGAAAATGAATGATTGATAAAAACAATTGTATCAGATCTGAGGGAAATAAAATCGCAGGGTTTGAGGGACGGATGGGGAATGAGAATGTTGGATTCTGCTACAGAGAACCAGTTTGGATTTGATGGGCCTCTTTCTGAGCTATAATGCATTTTATTTGGACCTACTTAACTTGCTCTGGTCACCAATTAAATTGTCATTTAGCTAAATCTGCTCAGTGTTCCTACACAGACGAATACAGGCTGTCCCTCCACCGCAGGAGATAATGTTTACTGCTTTATACTGGGTTCTGGGGTGGGGGAGAGGGGGCGGGCTAACGGTGTGTGTTACAGTCTACTAGCATTTTTCTGAAATGGCAAAACACCAGCGCAGCCAGACGAGGGACAGACTCTGGAAATGTGGGGAATGCCAGAAGGGAATTATTTACCCATCCCACCTGGACACTGCAGTTCGCCTGCTCTATGTGTGTGTGTGTGCGGGGGGGGGGGGGGGGGGGGGGGAGGGGAGAAGGGGGGAGGGATTCACTCAGGCATCTATCCTGCTGAGACACCAGTGAATTTACTCATAACCACAAGTTGATTCTTTTTCTCTTGTTCACACCAAGTAATGAACAATGGTTTTGGCAGTTCATAAAGTTTTGCACATAGAGAACTTAGCTTTGGAAATGTTCACATCGTTGGACATGTACGGATTCACACTGAGTGGAGACTTTTATTTTCCTTTATTCATTCACAGGATGAGGGTATCGCTGGCCCGGCAGCATTTACTGCTCATCGCTAATTGCCCAGGGGGCAGGTAAGAGTCGATCACTTTACTGTGGGTCTGAAGTCACAATGTAGGACAGATCAGGTAAGGATTGCAGCTTCCTTCATGAAAGGGCATTACTAAACCAGATGGGTTTTTCTGACAATCGATTAATGGTCATCATTAGATTCTTAAATTCCAGAATTTTTTTAAATTGAAATCAAATTCCCCCAAGTGCTGCAGCAGGCCTTGAACCCAGGTCTTCAGAACTTTATCTGGGGCTTTGGATTAACTGTCTAGCGACAAAACCACTCGGCCAATACTTCCCCACATCGCTCTCCATCTGCACAGAGTGAACAGCGGTTTTCTGGTTCATCAGGACTGGGTAATCAGACATACGTTTGCTGAATAATTGCAGGAGTTGGATGTTGATGGACTATTGACATCCATGTCTGAACCATGGATTCTGGGGTTTGTTTCTATTGTCTTGTTATCTATTGGGGATAAAAACATATTCAATTAACTTTCTATTAAATGCATGGCAATCAAGTCGATCCCATAACTCTCAGGCAGATTAGTTTCTTTTGAAGGGCTCTCCGTCTCCCCAACCTCCTCCACCCTCACCTCCAACAGTACAATAATCTCACAGAGTCTCTTTGTGACTATGAATGAGACAATCTGATCAGCTGCTTCTTTCCCTACTCCTAGGTCACGTTGGATCTTAATCTCCCCTTGCTGCAGTTGTGATCCTACATCATTGTACAGTGATGCTCGCATTTCATTTCTTGGCCTATCACTGTCAATGATACTGCATGTCGCTTCTTGCATATACGGCTTACAGTGCAAGAGTTTAGCTCTTTCCTTCCACAACAGCAGTAGAATTGTACTCCAACAAAACTTATGGAATCACGGCCCAGCATATTCCCCAACTTGCCTCTTACCATCAAACCAGAGAATCAATCCTCATTCAACTGAGAGAATTCAGGAGGGCATGTCAGTAACAGCAGCATGAATACCTAAAAATGAGGTGTTAACCTGATGAAGTTACCAACGAAGACCACTTGTGTGCCAAACAGCATAAGCATCAAGTGATAGACAGAGTGAAGCAATCCGGGAAACAACAGAACAGATCTAAGATCTGCAGTCCAACCACATCCAGTTGTGAATGAAGTCAGAGCACAGCTGGAGTTCTGAGGACAGTTCTCTTCAAGATATTAACCAACAAGAATGTCAGACTGGATTAATAATCATAAAACTCAAGTCCGTTTGATATTCATATATTTACAATCAGTGTTCAATTCACCAAATGTAGCTGAAGGTAAAGATAACCTTCGAGTGATTGTAACAGTGGAGACATCTGAATACTTGACCAGCAAATTAAAGTCTGTTGTGTTTAGATAGTAATAATTTTAAAGAGATTTTAAAAAGTAAGGTGGCTTGAGTATAATGGAAGTTGATTGGTGGGTAGCTGATAATCTTGTTTTAATCTGAAGATAATTTATTATTAGTTAACAAATAAACACGTGGTAGGGAATTCCAGCCGCATGGAGTGCACATCCTTTTCCATGTGGGAAAGCCATGACACTTCTTGTCTGAGCGACAAAAACAAGAACACGGAGGTGACATGGAAAATGTCAGGAACACTCGTTTGACCACAGCTAAAGTACAGTACACATTTCTGATTTCCACATTCCAGGGTTGATGTGATCATACCAAAGAGGGTACAGAAGAGATTGATCAGAATGTTTCTACAATTGGAAAATTTCTGCTCTGTGGAAAGATTGGATAGGCTGGGGATGCTTTCTGAGGAAGATGAGCTGAGAGAAAATTGAAGTGATAAAATGCTGAGGAATCCAGATCGAGTGGATAGGAAGGAGCTATTTATAACAGAGAGGTCGGTAACTGGAGGTTTTAGATTGAAACTAATTCTCAGAAAGATCTGGGGAAGAATTCATTTAACTCGGAGATGGTGGGAGACAGGTGGCAGAGGCAGTAACCAGCATCACATTAGAATAAAAGGATATGGATGTAACTGAAATGCTGGAACATGCAGGGCAATGGACTAAAGTCTGCAGAATGGGATCAATGTGATATATTTGACTTTTCCCTAGAATATTAAACTCCAGTTAAATTTTGGAATTTATGAGCATCATCAGATTTGAACTCTAAGTGTCGGAATAAATTTATCAGAAATTTGCAGCACAGATATAGGCCACTTGGCCCATCCTGTATGTGTTGGCTGTAATAGAATTACCCAGGCTTTACAGCGTTCTGTCCTCATCATTCAGAGCAATAACTTCAGACTGCGTACTCTGCCCTCTATGTTGTTATAATCTGTTTTTTCAATGTATTTCTTTGACAGCTGCTCACCTTGTTTCCTGGTTTCTTTCCCAGCCCTAACTCCATTCCCCGTGGCCTTGAGGGACTACCATTTCTGCAATTTAATCTCTCCTGCCTTCCCCCATGTGACAGACTGTCTTTTTGTCCTTGTCTCATCCCCACCTTACTCACAACCTGTTAAATTTCTGATGGTTCCCAGACCACTGTAACTTTCACTGTGCCCCTTGGGTCAATGGCACGAGTTTTGAATTCTCTTCCTCCAGAGATAATTGGAAATCCTTCTGGTTGCAGTTTCCCCCAGATTTTATTTTTGAAAAGAGCATTTGTGTCAGATTGAAGTATTCGTGAACCTTCACCCGCAATTCCGACCATTTGGATGTAATCTGTGACCCTCCCACAGATGGGCAGGTTTGCTCTATTAGCTGTGCTAACATGGCCTGTAGTGTGCAGGTTCAGCGGGTTGGGTTAGCCATGGTAAATGTGGGGTTATGGAGGTAGGGTGGGAAAGCAGGTCATTGCAGGCTCGATAGATAGAATTTCCTCTTTCTGCACCTACGGGATTCTGTGACTCTAACTAGTTGTGATTGTCATCACGTTTTCCTAACGGTAGGTTCATTCAGCTCAGGTAGACATGCTGCCTTTGTGTTTCTGTTAGTTCTCACTCAATCATTTCCTTCTATTTTACAGCAATTTCACACTGTACGTGAGGGTGAGAATGAATTTGTAAATACAAATACACCAACCGAAACCCACATAGGTCAGGAACTGTTTCTGCTGCTGGCATCACTCACAAGGAAGAGAAAAATAATAAAGGATTCGTCACAAATCTTATAGGAACATAGAGGTTATAATCACGAGGAAAGGCTTAACAGCTCAAAATGTTTTTCTCAAGAAAGGAGGAGGCTGAGGGACATTCTGGCATAAGTCGGAAGCTTTGTTTTTGAGGGTTCAGAGATTTGTGGTTGGGTCTGAAGCATGGTTCATTGCCCCAAGTCAAAGTTGCTATCTAAATGTGTATCGTTCTTTTTTATTTCTGTCTGAGTTCACAATCAGATGGGTAGGTCAGTGTCTGAGTGTTTTCCCAAATCCCTGATTGAATTGGCCTCCTCAACAATCTCAGGTGCCTCACCACTCACTGGGTCATGGAGAAACTCTGCCGTTACAATGAGAATGGTCTTTGCTGTCACCTCTCCTCGTGCTTCCGCCTAATCCCAACTTCCCTTGATTAAATCCCAGCTGCCTCTAGCCCACCCACATGGGCATGTTGAAGAGCATGACAGGACAAAGGATTGAAACCGAGAGTTCAATAGCCAGAATGAAAGAGGAAGAAATAAATAAACTGGGTTTGTGGATCCCAGGGGATACAGATTCCAGGCTGAGTCCTTTGTGGGCAATCCCGCAGTAATACGAGACAGCATTCCATGATGAGAGTTAAACCCGGGTGGCAAGACAGGGAGCCACTGAACATTAGCAGGTTTAGCTCAAACACAGGAAATTTGTTCAGTCAGTAACAGTGTGATAGACATGGGGGTGAAGTGAACAGTGAGAGGAAATGTTGCCAAAAGCTGCAGATGGACAACTTTCATTGGAACAGGAGGAAGCCATTCAGCCCTTCACCCCTGCTCTGCCATTCAATGGATCATGGCTGGTTTGTGGCCTAACTTGCAATTTTCAAAACCCTCCAAACTCATCAATAAACACCTCTGCAACAGACAAGATGAATATGAAAATCTAACCATCTGCAAATGCTGGGAAATCAGAAACTAAAACAGACATTGCTGGAAAAATTCAACAGATCTGGCAGCATCTGTGGAGAGTGGAACAGGTTCTGGTGTGAAGGGGAATGAGATTGTCAATAGCAACTGAGAAAACAGGAGAACATGCTCAATCAGAATAAAACCCATTTTGGTCTTGCACTTTTAATTCAACTGCAAAAATTATTCATTATTATTTCCGAAATAGGATAATAGACCAGAAATCAACTCTTCATGTCATTGGGCCTGGAAAACTATTAATTCTGACCCTGACCAGCCAACATGTGAATCCAGACCCTGGATAATGTGGTTGACTCTGAACCATTTCCTGGGCAGTCAGAATGGATGACAAATGCTGCCCCAGTAAGTGATGCTGTGATCCCACGAACAAACTAAACAAATCCAATCGCTGTGGTTCCTTGTGAACTCGCTGGTGTTTCATCAAGCTGGATATCTGAGTGAATTGCTTCCCACACTCAGAGCAGGTGAATGGCCTCTCCCCAGTCTGTATTCACTGGAGTACAGTGAGGCTGGATGGTGTCCTGAACCCAATCCTACACTGAGAGCACCTGAATGGTCTCGCACTGGTCTCCTGTGACAGGAAGAGATGATATTCACCATCCCGGGGGATACTGGGTAAAGATACCTCCAAGAGGGCTCCAGTGAGAGTTGATTGGTTCAAACTGTTCGCATGCATGGTAGAATCAATAATGAGGAGGCACCGATGTAAAGGGATTGACAAAGGAAGCGCATGTGACATGAGACAAAACAATTTCATGCAGAGAAAGTTTATGGTCAGGAATGCACTGCCAAAAAGTGTGGTGAGTCAGGTACAATGAAGAGAATTGAAGCGAACAGTTATTGGAAGAGGACGAATGGGAAGGTTTATGGGGTGAAGGTAAATAATGGCATTCAGTGAGGTGATGAGCCAATCAGCCTCCTTTTGTCCTTCTGTGAACATTTCATTCTGAGCCCCCTAAGGAAATATCAGAGCAGGGATGGTGAAGGGGTCAGATTGAATGACGGTCTCGGTGAACAAAAGTGAGACACAGACACAGAGGGGTTCTTGGATGGATTGAATCAAATGTTATCAATTTGCATGGCCCCCAACACTACAGCAGTTACAAACGGGAGTGATCAAGAGAGTGGAATTAGAGCAGCAAATACATCTTAAACATTTATACAGCTAAAGGGGATACTGGGTAAAGATATTACAGTTAGTGCTGACTTCATTCCAGACACACCAGCCAGGGAGCCCATCCTTGCTGTATCTGTCCTATCGAGCTCTTGAAGAATTTTGTTCATTTCAAGTGTTTCTTAGATACTCCAGAGAAGACAGTTTCATGCTCTTCAATCTCTCCAGCCAGGGCAATGCTGTCGTCAGAATTCAAGTCACTGGTGCATGTAACTGGCTGCTTCATGGACTGGAAATTGCAATTGAGACTGTAAGGTTACTATATAAAATATCTTCAACTGTATTGCCAGATTGCCAGACACATGAGGGGCTTTAAG
>NW_025215195.1:36162-51386 GCF_004010195.1 Chiloscyllium plagiosum | reverse complement strand
ATAATAGAATAGGTGTGGGTTCTTCTGGTAAATTGCGCAAAGTTATTCAAAATGGTCCTAATTTACTTTCAGAAACAAGTGAGAGAAAGGCACATTACTGAGGTCATTGCATTAGTCCAAATTTAGAAGTTCAGGAGAACTGAAGGGAGAGCTGGTGTTGGGAGTTGTAATAATGATAGGGAAAAATTGTTTTGCAGAGAGAGAGAGTTCCCAGATGGGAAACTCAGCTTTAACATCACATCAACTGCAGAGTCATCCAATGCCGCAGGTCCTGATCCTTATTGTTAATAAGGAAGGGCAAAGCGGCATTCCCAGCCCAGAGAAATCATTCCCATGTTTCGCATGTGGTCGAATATTTAACTGGTCATGTCATCTGGGAAGACACCATTATGACGGGACCAGGGCGGGGGTATGCAAACATGAGGATTGGGGGAAGGAAATTACCTACCCCTCCCAGTAGACACTCACTGACACACTCACACTGTGGAGAGGCCGCTCACCTGCCTCATGTATGGGAAAGGGTTTACTCGATCTTACAATCTGCTGAGGCACCAGAGATGGCACAGTGGATTCAGACCCTACACCTGCTCAATGTATGAGAAAGTATTCATTCAAATCTCCCATCTGCAGAGGCATCAGTGCATTCCCATCGGGGAGAGGTCATTCACCTGCTCAGTGTGTGGGAAAGGATTCACTCAGTGACCTGCTGAAACACCAGCGAGCTCATTCTGGGGAAAGGCCATTCACTTGCTCCCAGTGTGTGGGTAGAGATTAACTCAAATGTATCACCTGCTGAGTCCCCAGTGAGCCCACACAGGGGGAGAGGCCATTCAGATGCTCAGTGTGTGAGAGAGGATTCAGTGATTCATCCTGCCCCACTGAGAACCCAGAAAGCCCATACAGGGGAGAGGCCATTCAGATGCTCAGTGAATGAGAAGGGATTCAGTGATTTATCCCACCCCCTGAGACCCCAGTGAGCCCTCACAGGGGGAGAGGCCATTCAGATGGATGTGTGTGAGAGAGTATTCAGTGATTCATCCTGCCCCCTGAGACCCCAGTGAGCCCACACAGGGGAGAGGCCATTCAGATGGATGTGTGTGAGAGAGGATTCAGTGAATCATCCTGCCCCCTGAGACCCCAGTGAGCCCACAGAGGGGGAGAGGCCATTCAAATGCTCAGTGTGTGGCAAGGGATTCAGTGATTCATCCCACTCCCTGAGACCCCAGCGGGTTCACACTGGGTATGAAGTGTTCACCACTTTGTGTGACAAGTGATTTGTTGAGTTTTCAAGACAATTGAAAGTCCAGTAAGTGGTCATCCACCTGATCCGTGTGGGGTAGAGTTCACACATCCCTGCAGGACTCTGATTCTGACGTTACTGTTCATCAGAGTCAGGACTGGACCTTGTTCATGATGGCACTGTTGGAGTATTGATATTGTTAATCACATTAACTGGGCTGGTGTTGACTGAATTTATGTTGCCACTTTCTGAACCTCAGGGTGTCTCTCTGGGCAGTCAGTCTCCACAAACAACAATGTGACAATAAGCAATGATCATTTGTTTTGATTTAAATTATGATCGTAACACTGCTGCTTCATAGAACCACGTACAAGGTTGGAGACCATCCTTGGTCAATGTGGAGTTCCCACATTCTCCCCATGATAATGTGCTCCTCTCCAGGTGCTCTGGTTTCCTCCCACAGCCCAAAGACAGCACCCGAGCTACAAATCTTCTCACAAACTTTGAATTATATTCTATGATTGAGGATAAAGGCTACACAGCAGGGTGTCCTTGGAGAAGGAGCATGTGGTGTGTATCAATGCTCTCGATGCCTTCAGATAGAGGTGGGCACCGCAGGGGATACAGTGCTTTATCTCCACCGCTGCCCCCTCACCCCCAACTCTACTTTGATTTAGTCCCTTATCACTCTGTCACTTGTAATGGTTTGCTTTGCCAGTCATGGCCTTGTTTATAAATATTCAATTGGTTACACGGGTGGTTTACTACGGGTTATTAACCAAAAGCAAAATGGGGTAATGATGATTTTGATGGTGGGAAGGTTGCTCAGCTGTGTGTGATAACACGTCTGGGTAGGAGAAAGGGGGGAAAAAAGAACGCTTCACAGCTCGCAGAACGAGAACTGAAAAGCAGTTAAATCAAACCAAAGGTTCAGACGGGGAGGGAATATTTCCCTGGAGCCTGAGTAACTGGAAAGTGGTCGTGTCCGGGAATAGACATGATTTTGTTCTAAAGGCCACTTGAAAGTTTAAAAACGGTTATGTTCAGATAGTTTCAATTCTTTTACTTTTATTTATTGTGGAATAATCTTTAACACAAGGTTTGCAAATTTGCTTTTTTTTAATGTAAAAGACAATAGTCAAATAAAATCCATCAAACCAGCCCTCACTGAACACTGATGTGGACGTGCAATCTCCTGGAGAATCCCTGCCCTGCCGACTTCTTCCTACCCGGGCTCCATGGCTATATACATACCTGGGAGATAGCAGCAGGAGGAGACCATTCAGCCTTTCAATCCTGCTCCACCATTCAATGGGAAACAGCTGACCATCCAGCTCAGTCTCCTGTTCATGCTGTGTTCCAATCCCCTTTCATGACTTTACCTCGAAGAACTATATCTAAGTCCTCCTTTGGTTTCACTGCCTTTTGTTCCAGTGACGTTGCTGTGTAGGTGGAGGGAGGGGAAATGTAATGGTGCTGCCTCCTGGAGGATGCACTCAGCATCCCTCATCATCCTGCTGTAACATCAACTGGGTTTCAACAACTCGATAAATAAACCATTTCCAGGATATGGGCATCACTGGCTCAGCTAGCATTTGTTCCCCATCTCTAGTTACCCTTGAGAAGATGGTCGTGAGCTGCTGCCTTGTACAATTCACAGTCCATTTGGTGCAGAGAGATCGAAAATGCTGTGAGGAGAGTGTTGCAGGATTTTGGCCGAGTGACTCTCTATCTTTGCTTCTTCAAATGCTGGTTAACTTAATCATGATCTGCACTTGATTTTGAGATTTCAGTCTGCAATCTTCACCATCTAGCACCCTGTATAAAGGAATATGTACAGATTAGAAATTCAGAACAGACAATTCCTGTTTCTCTTGAATATCTTTTTCCCCTTTCTTCCCTCAAAGCTGTAACCCTCCAGCCCACTTACTCTCTCCGACCATTCTGATTCTGCTACCCCCTAATGTACACCCTCCACATTCTCATGGAGTTGCTGATAAACAGATCCATGCCACCACTTCCCGTCCCTGGTTAGACTCTGCACCCTTTCTGGGTTCATTTCCTTTCCCTTCAGTTGCTGCAAGTCAATAATGTAAGAGCAGAATGGAACAAAAAGAAACAGGCAGGGAGGTGGCAGATCCTGGACAGAAGAGGAACCTTCAGTCTGGGAGAATGGGTCAGATCCTTCTTTGTTTCCCATTAGTTGATTCCCACCAATACAATGAGTTGGGGATGGAGAGTGGTGCTACATGGGAGTAGTGACACCTTGACCCCCTCCTCCAACAGATCAATACTATGAGCAGATACATTCCTCCTCCAGCCAATCACTGTGTGAAAAACGTTCCGCCAAGTATATTTACCCAAAGCACATGCTCCAAAACCCCCCCACATTCTGTACATGTACAGTGCCAGGTTTCCCCACACACGTGTGGTCCCTACCTCAGGGATTGTGGGAGTTGTAGTCCCCATGAAGCCACTGGAGCCCTGTCTCTGGAAAGTTAATGAATAGTGTGGACTGGAGGGTGTTGTGTATCGGATCCCCATTCAGACACACAGAACATATGGACTGTCACTGGGTTTTACTGAGACACCTGCTTCCACAACCTGATTTTCTGATGTAAGGAATATAGATTCAGCCAACTAGGGCGTGGGGTGGTTAATAGGAGGAGCAGAATTTAAGCAGAGGTGGCTCAATGGTTAGCATTGCTGACTCACAGCGTCAGGGACCTGGATTTGATTCATCCTTAGGTGACTGTGTGGAGTCCACACGTTCTCCCCGTGTCTGTGCGGGTTTCCAGTGGGTGCTCCAGTTTCATCCCACAGTCCAAAGATGTGCAGGTTAAGTGGATTGGTTATGCGAAATTCCCAGTGTCCATGCCTGTGCAGGTTAAGCCATTAACCATGGGAAATACAGGGAATGGGTGAGTCTGAATGCGATGCTCATCATAGGGTTGGTGGACTCCATGGACGATTACCCTGCTTCTGCACTGAAGGGATTCTATTCCATTCTCATGAAGAAGAATGTACCTATCTCAATGTGCTGTGACTCTGCAGAAATCCCTATTCAAAATGCGGTGGATGCCAGGACAATAATCAAATTTACTGAAGAGATACAGATGTTGAATTTGCAATGAGATGAAGGGTGAGAGAGGGAGCAAGTGGGAAATTCCAGCTGAGACGGATGTGAGCTCAATCATCACCGTATTAAATGGTGAGGCTGGTTCGAAGGGCTGCATTGCCTCTCCTGTGCCCAGTGCCTAACTTCTTCTGGTAATAACTGGAAAGCTGAATCCAAACCTCACCACCTTCACCAAAGGAGATTTTTGGAAAAAGCAGGATGGTCAGGTGGATTAGCATTTCAAACTTAGATAGTGAGGAAGCATGTGGGAGATAATGATTTTTCAATTTTGAACTGAGGTGAGTTAAATAGGTTATAGTCCAACAGATTTAATTGGATGATGATGAAGGAGCAACGCTCCGAAATCTAGTGTGCTTCCAATTAAACCTGAGGGACTATAACCTGGTGTTGTGAGTTTTTAACTTTGTACACCCCAGTCCAACACCGGCATCTCCAAATCATGTAAACTGAGGGAAGACAGTGATTTATGGTTTTGGACTGTGTATTACATTCACACCGTCCAGAATACTCTGTTTTGAATATCTATCCTGTACTTTATTACAAAGCCAAGGTCTCTGACGATGAAAACCAAAACACCCAGGTAACATCGCCTCACCTCGTAATCTGATAAAAGACTTGTGAGAAGTATGGTTGAATTTAGAATACAGTTGGAAAGCGGGAAGATTAAATCCAATCCCAAGATCCTGTGCTTAAACAAAGGAGACTACAATAGGATGAGGCAGGCGTTGGCTAATGTAGACTGGAAGCAAAGACTTTAGGGTGGGACAGTTGACAGACAGTGAAGGAACATCAAAGAATTTTTCAAACTGCTCAGCAAAAGGATATATCAGTGAAAAAGAAGGACTGTAGGAAAAGGAGTAATCTGCCATGGGAGGCTAAGGAAATAAGGGAGTCTATCAAATTGAAATTGAAAGCATACAAATTGGCAAAGACCAAGGAGAAACTAGGAGAAAAACTTTAAAGATCAACAGAAAGCGAGATGGGATTGAGTAGCTATCCCCAGGGCCAGAATAGCAGTTTACACTGCTCGAGGGGAACCTATTGTGTGGGGAACATATGTCCTCTGTAATTGTTGAAGTACTTAACTGTTACCATAGAGATAATCCTGATCAAGTTACAAATCACAGCACACTCCAAAAGCTTGTACTTCCAAATAAACCTGTTGGACTATAACTTGGTGATTTGTGGCTTTTAACTTTGCCCTCCCCGCTCCAATACCAGTTCTTCCACATCAGAATCCTGACAGACAGCCCCACTGAAACTGAAGTGCCTGTCAGATACCTGAATGAGCCACGGGGGCGTGGGGGAGGGGTATGTGGTTTAACCACAAAGTGCTGAACTGAACTAGACTTTTTAACTGCCGTTGCCATGGAGATAATATTGAGAGACAACGTCCATTCAAAACCACAAACCACAAAGGTATAAGAATGGGAGCGGCACATCGGACAGGCGGGGAGTTACCTGATGCTGCCTGGAGATGTTCTGCCTATACACTATCCAGGTAACTGCCATGTCTCATCAATAAAAACTCAAAGAAGACCTCTCAGAGTTCTGTGCCCAGTTATTCCTATCCAGCAGGGTTTAGGAATATGAATACACAGCAGTCTTCACAGTGGAGGATACGAAGAACATGCCAGTAATTGACAAGGAGACTGAGGAAGGTGAGGACCAAGAAACAACCTTTGTCACGAGAGAGTTAGAGCTGGGCAAGCTCATGGAGCGAAAGGTAGACAAGTCTATTTGCTCTGATGGAATACATCCCAGGGTACTACCAGAGATAGCGGGAGAAATAGTAAATATACTTTGAGTCAGAGTCCTACAGCAGAGACAGGCTCTTTGGCCCAAACTGGCCCATGCCAATTAGAATGTCCATCCACGCGAACCCCATTTCCCTGCACTTGGCCCATCTGCTTCTGACCCTTTGCTATCCAGGTATTTGTCCAAATGTCTCAACCGCTTCCACTGGCAGCTCAGTCCATATACATACTATCCTCTGTGTAAAACAGTTGCCTCTCACGTTCCCTTTTATAATTTCTCCTCTAACCGTAAACTGATGCCCTCCACTCCTTGATTCCCTGGGAAAGAGACGGAGTGCAATCACCTTATCCAAGCCTCTCATGGTCTTATATACTTCCAGAAAAGATCACCCCCTGTTTCCACTGCTCTAAACAAAAAAAATCCTCGCTTGTCCAATCTCTCGCTATAACTCAGACCCCTGAGCCCTGGCATCATCCTTGTAAATTTCATCTGCACCTTTTTACAGTTTAATAACTGAAACCTACATTACATTCATCACATTTCCAGTGTTTCCCCACGGCATTGGAACTGACGTGACAACGCCAATGGATAACAAGCCATGATCAATAATTAACTCCTTTACCACAATCCCGTTTTCATCGTTTGTTCCATGGTGCAGGTATCCTAGTCTCTTTCGGGTTGCATGATTAATTAAAACCTTGTCCTCATACAAAACAAATCTGTAGCTTAATTATTCCTGGGAAATGTGCCATGTGTTTTCAGACTTTTAACAACAAATGAACTCTCTGTCCACAGTCACCACGCTAATATGGACTTGGCTGTGTCTCAGGACTTTTTTCAGACACAGTGACATTTGAAATATTCGCCCACGGACAGAATACACACCTTTCCTTCCACATGAAAAGGCCAATGATATTCAGACCGGCACGGATCAAGTAACCATCAAAACCGAACAGGAAGTTCAATTTAGTATTAAATTGTAGTTTCTTTGTTCCCCCAAAGCTTTAAATCTCAGTCTCACAATTGCTCTCTTCTGTGAACTGAAATCCAAACCAATCTCCTCACCATTTTCCCTCCACACCCAGTTCTCCCAGACTCTCTCTTCTCTTTGAAATCAGCTTCCTCGCTCCTGCCTGCAGACTAAGAACCAAAAAAAGGTTTCCTCCCACAATCCAAATATGCGTAGGTCAGGTGAATTGGCCATGCTAAATTGCCCATAGGTGCATTAGTCAGAGGGAAATGGGTCTGGGTGGGTTAGACTTCCGACGGTCGGTATGGACTGGCCGGGCGGAAGGGCCTGTTTCCACATTGTAGGAAATCTAATCTATTAAAATCAATGAGTCTGACTCGGAGCCTCCTGGATGTTGGTGAATCCTTCCCCCACTTCCCAGGTTTCCTTTCTGGTCAGAACCAATCTGATTTTTTTCCCAAATCTGGAACATTTTATTTATTTCCCCCACACGGACCCTCTGATAAGAACCATCCTGCACACACTGGCCAAACCATATCTGATTGAACTAAGATGAACCAAATTAGAACTTTAATTGCAGGCCCATCTGTGTTCCTTTCCATAACATTCCTGAATCTTCACACGGGTTCTGATAACTTTCAACGAAATGCTACCCCCACTGATAGCCGACCACTTGCCACGATATCATGGCAGGGGCCATTTTCCTGGTTCCTGTTCCCAGAGGGAGGAAGCTGCCAATGACAGATTAACCCCACACACACACAGCGTCCCTGGCACTGACCCACCCTTCACATACACCAACAATTGGCCAGCACTGCGCCCATGCACTGGTCTCCCCTCCTACAGCACATGCTCCAGATCACACACGAAGCTGGGTGATTGACAGCAGCTGCTGCCCAATAGGGTGGAGGGGGCAGGCTGGAGATTGTAAACAAGGAATGAATGTGGAGGACACTGGGGGATGGACAGGTCAGTGAGGGACAGGATCAATGCAGCAGCAGGAGATGATCCTGAACAAAGTGAGCAATGGGAGAGTCTGACAGAGAGAAACTACAGGAAGGTTCTGTTTGGAGGCTCAGGCAGGGACAGCTGGGAGACAGTGTGGCCTGGCGGCTTGGGCACGTTTTCCAATCAGCCTTTTCAAAGATGCTGTTACTCAACTCTACCACAATTTCCTGGTGGGCTAGTGGAAAGAAGGGAAGATTTTCTCAATCTCTCTCACATGGAAACTCCATGAGCTCCTCCCACTTACTGTCTATGGTGGGGATAGAGACAGAGCAGATGGGAGCGGGGTTCGGGATATAGGGACTGCCTTTCAAATGGAACTTACCTGTGTTGGTGATATTAACAAGACTCAAAACACAGTCACTAACACAAACCTGATGTACTTGAACTTTATCCAGAATATTAACACCCATAACTGGGTGTCGCAGACCCCAATGTAAAGAGTTAAGTCCTGGATATTAATAATGGCTTTGTGTGTGAGAAATCTCGTCTCATGAACTTGAGTCAATTTTTTTGAAGTAACAAAGAGGATTCATGAGGGCAAAGCAGTGGAAATGATCTACATGGACTTCAGTAAGGCATTCAACAAGGGTCCCCATGGGAGACTGGTTATCAAGGTTGATCTCATGGAATACAGAGAGAACTAGCCATTTGGATACATAACTGGCTAAAAGGTAGAAGACAGAGGGTGGTGGTGGAAGGTTGCTTTTCAGATTGGAGTCCTGTGACCAGTGGAGTGTCACAAAGGATCGGCGCTGGATCCACTAATTTTCAAAATTTATATCAATGATTTAGATGTGAATATAGGAAGTAATGTGAGGAAGATGACACCAAAATTGGAGGTGTATTGTACAGTGAAGAGGATTACCTCAGATTACAACAGGATCTTGATCAGATGGTTGAATGTGCTGAGGACTGGCAGATGGAGTTTAATTTAGATAAATGTGAGGTGCTGCATTTTGGGAAATCAAATATTAGCAGGATGTATACGCTTAATGGTAAGGTCTTCGGGAGTGCTGCGGAACAAAGAGACCTTGGAGTGCAGATCATATCTCCTTGAAAACAGAATCGCAGGTAGATAGGATAGTAAAGAAGGTGTTTAGTACGCTTTCCTTTATTGGTCACAGCACTGAGTATAGAGTTGGGAGGTCATATTGCGGCTCTACAGAACATTGGTTAGGTCACGCTTGGAATATTGCGTGCAATTCTGGTCTCCTTCCTATCAAAACAATATTGCGAAACTTGAAAGGGGTCAGAATAGTATTACAAGCATGTTGCCAGGGTTGGAGGATTTGAGCTACAGAGAGAGGATAAATACACTGTTTTCCCTGGAGCGTCAGAGGCTGATGGGTGACCTTATAGAGGTTTATAAAATCAGTAGGGGCATGGATAGGGTAAATACACAAGGTCTTTTCCCTGTGGTGGGGAGGAGGCACGATGGGGGGTGAGAGACAGAGGGGAGAGACCGAGAGGGGAGGGTGACCGTTATTTTGTAGATCTACAACACAACGCTGTTCCTGTTTTCTCCCCATACCCTTCAATCCCTCTGAAGGGCTTGGAACAAGTGCACAGTCTCTGGAAAGTAGAGCTTCAGGGTGGTCAAGTGCTGAAGGTTGTATTTGGGACGCTGACCTTTATTGGTCTGTGCACTTATCAATAAATGGACCTGGATTCAATTCCACTGTCCTGGATTCATTTCTGTGGCCACAGACGCGCCTGTCTCTATCCCTGACTACTGGATCCCCTGTCACGACAGCTCTGTCATTCTCCTTCCTCCAGTTCTGTGCAGCGGAGCTATCTGTGGTGTCATGAACCTGGCTGTTGCTGATTTCCCCTGAAAGTCCACCCCACCTGTTCCCCCCGTTATAGAATCCCAAGCGGTGCACAATATCTGTTTGAGAAGCGGTGCGATCAGTGGAGAGTCCTGCACTTCCTTCCTGAGCCTTTTACTTGATCTGACGGTCACCCATTCCCTTTCTGCCTGTGTAACCCTCACCTGCAGTGTGACTAACTCACTAAAAGTGCTGTCCATAACATTCTCAGTGTTGCTCCACAGTGAGTCCACTCTCAACTCCAGGTCTGAAAAACAGTTCCCCAGTAGTTGCAGATGGACACAGTTCCTGCACACATAGCCGTCAGGGAGACTGGAAGCGTCCCCTATTTCCCACATTGGACAAGAGGAGCACACCACAGGTCTGAGGGCGCCTGTCACAATGTCTCTCTAGTTTCAGCTAGTTACTCTCATTAAGAGAATTTAAATGAGCTAGAAACCTTTCTTCACTTCAAACATTTCCATTATAATGTAAAGCTCCGATCTTTACTTAAGCTGACATTTTATACTTCTAAAAACCGTTAAAAAAACTCAGCAGGTTTCACTTACAAACTTGCTATTCCCATTGAGATCATGTGAATTTCTGAATGGCCTGAACTAAAACTGAAGCTGAGCTTCACCTTCTCCCTGTCTCCCCTCCGTCTGTTTACACGCAACTCTGAAACACTCTCATTGATCCAAGCAGCCCTCACAGTGCAGCCCTATCATTTTTATTGTCTGTTCACACCGACACTGCCCTCAGCCTCCTGCAGTGTTCCAGTGTATCTCAATGGGAGCTCAGGAACTGCAGCTCATCTTTCAATTCAGCCCTTTGTAACCCCAGAGTCAACATAGACTTCAGCAGATTCTGAATGAACAGGCAGTTGTCAGAATCTGGAACATTCCACCTGAAATGGTGCTAGAAATTGAGTCCATAAGGAATTTTAATGAGAAGTTTCCAGTGAATTGAAAATAAGGAGTTTACAGGGTAACATCATGAAGTGGGTAACTAGGACCAAATCTGACCGTTCCTACAAAGAGACAAGGTGTAATTTGGATATATCTGTGCTTCCTCCCAGGGCAATATCTCCTTCCTTAGCTGCAGGGTCCAGAACAGAGCACAAATCCCAATGGTGATCCAAACACTAATTTGAATATCTTTCTGCTTTTTGCTTGAAAAAAATAGATACTTTCCCATAGACAGGACAGACAAACCTTTCTCCTTTCCACAGTTAAATGTCAATGGTATTTAGATCCTGATGACTCTGCTGACGATAGAAAAATGCTTTTGAGATCCCTGTCTCAATTATTCTCAATTAATATCCTATAAAATGAATTCACAAAACAAAACTCATAGTCAATGCAAAATGAATCGTGAAGGCAAACACTTCTCTTGGTATGTGTTTGGTGTGTAAATGCTCCTCTTCAAATCAGCTGTGCTGTTCCAGCAATAAAGTTTCAACTTTGATCTCCAGCATCTGCAGACCTCACTTTCTCCTATAAACGTGGGACCAAGAGTTTCTAATTCAGGCCTAACTACCTGTACAAAGTGTAATTAAACCCTCCCAGTATATGATTTGGAGATGCCGGTTAACAGACAATCAATTTTTCAATGTATAATTTCAGTTAAATGACACTGTAAATTTTTGCTATAAATTCTATGTTATGATTGAGCCCTCCACTATCACCTGAAGGAGCGTCGCTCTGGAAGCTCGTGTGCTTCCAATTAAACCTGTTGGACTATAACCTGGTGTTGTGTGATTTTTAACTTTGTACCTCCCAATCTAAACTGGATCCGACTCCCCTTTCCCGTTTCCTCCTTCTGCACACACCAAGGGTCATTCCGGGTCCAGTGACCCTTCTTCAGAACCGAGGCAGTTGGGAATATTAGAATCTCTACAGTGTGGTAACAGGCCATTCGGCCCAACAAGTCACACCCACCCTCTGAAGAGTTTCTCAACCAAACCCATTCCCCGACCCTATTATTCTACATTTCCCCTGACTAATGCACCTAACCTATACATCCCTGAGCACTTCGGGAAATTTAGCTGGGCCAATTCACCTAACCTGCCTATCTTTGAACTGCAGGAGATAGGGGTTAAAGAGTAAATAATAGGTGGGGACAGAGTCCAAAGAGAGACAGTAACCTTTGGAAAGACAAAGGAGTAGATAACAATCTGGCTGGGAGGGTGCATAGCTATTAACGGAGGGGACAGGAACCGGTGTCTGGCAGAATCTCAGTGGAGGTGTTGGAAATTGCAACTGATGATCTAAGTTCTGTTGCAAAACAGACCCTGAGCTTCCAGTTGCCTGTCACTGTAACACATGAGTCTGTTCCCTGGCCAACATCTCTGTCTCATGCTTACTGCAGTGTTCCAGTAAAGCTTAATGCAAGCTGGCAGAACACTCCAGAACATACCAAAACTCCCCGTATTTCAAGGACTGCAATTTCCCCTTCCTCGTGGTCAACAGTACTCTCCAGTGCATCTCCACCACTTCCCACACCTCCATTCCTTTCAGCATTCCAGAGACCATTCCCTGTGAATTCCTCGTCAGATCCATGCTCCCATCAAACCAGCCCTCCACTCCCAGTACCTTCACTTGTCAATGCAAGAGGTGTAAAACCTGTGCCCACACCTCCCCCCTCGCCTCCAAAGGACCCTTGCACATCCAGCAGAGATTTTCCTGCACATCCAAACACCTCACCTATTATAGCCTTTGCTTTCGACGTGGTCTCCTCTCCACTGGGGAGTCAGGATATCAACTTGCAGAATGTTTCAGGGAACATTGCTGATACACATGCACCAACCAACCCCACCAACCTGTGGCCGACCAGTTCAACTTCCCTACCCACTCCGCTATGGACATGCAAGTCCTGGGCCGCCTCCACCACCAAATCCCAGCCACCCGACGCCTGGAGGAAGAAAACCTCAACTTCCATATTGGGACCCTTTAACCACAGAATCAAGGTTTCCTCATCTCCCCTCCCCTGCCTTGTCCCAGATCCAACCCTCCAACTCGACACCACCCTCTTGAACTGTCCCACCTGTCCATTTTCCTTTCCAATTATCCACTCCACCCTCTCTCCATTACCCTCCATCTACATCTACCTCTTGCCTTCCTAGCTCCCTTCCCACCATCCCCACACATCCCACTTATTTAACTCTCAGCCCTCTTACTCCCGCCAACACCCCCAATCCCGGAATTCCTGAAGAAAGGAATATGCCCAAAACGTCGATTCTCCTGCTTCTGGGATGCTACCTGACCTGTTGTGCTTTTTCAGCGCCACGTGTTAATGCCAGCTGGAAGAACAACACCTCATCTTCTCCCTGGGGACCCTGCACCTCTCCAGCCCCAGTGTCAAATTCAATAATATTAGGTCCTGAACTCTCCAATGTCCTAGCGCCCTCGCCTCTTAACCCACACACGGGTTATCACATAGTCTGCCATTCCACACTACCTATGTTTAGCCAGTATTCCCCCTCCCCCAGCCAGATCGTTATCCAATCCTTTGCCCAACTGCTCCCTCCCATTTCTTTCTTTGGACTCTATCACCACCTATCATTTACTCCTTAACCCCTACCTTCTGCATTTAAACCGACATTTCTTTTCAGTAACACCAGTTCTGAGGATGCGTCAGCGGATCCAAAATGTTAACTCTAATTTCTCTTCACAGATGCTGCCAGACCTGCTGAGCTTTACCAGTACCTTTTGGTTGCTGTGTGAGATTTACATCATCTGCAGTTCATTTGGTTCTTATTTATCAGGAATTTCTAATTCAGGTCTGGCCGACTAAAACAGTGTGTTTATAAGCACTCCCAGTCCACACAAACTCCACTTCTCTCCCAGTCTCTGCTGGCTCTCTCACTCCCTTCACACTCACTGAGTGCACCCCCACCACAGTGACACTGCACCTGCACAGTTCATGGTCACGTGTTGGCCCACTGGACCCACCCCTCATTCACTCCCATTGGATGGAGGATCATACCAACTCTCCTGTTGGTCTGAAGTTGCCGTCAATCACCCGGGCCCCATTATGACACGAGTAGTGCGCTCCTCCCAGGAGTATTGGAGGCTGAAGGGTGACCTTATAGAGGTTTATAAAATCATGAGGGGCATGGGTAGGATAAATAGACAAGGTCTTTTCCCTGGGGTGGGGGGAGTCCAGAATTAGAGGGCATAGGTTTAACGTGAGCGGGGAAAGATTTAAAAGGGCTCAGAGGGTCAAGTGTTCAAAGTTTGTGCGAAGATTTGTAGCTCGGGTGCTCGTTGTTGTGGTTCTGTTCGCCGAGCTGGAAGTTTTTGTTGCAAACGTTTCGTCCCCTGGCTAGGCGACATCATCAGTGCTTGGGTGCCTCCTGCGAAGCGCTTCTTTGATGTTTCCTCCGTTGTTTATAGTGGTCTGTCCCTGCCGCTTCCGGTTGTCAGTTTCAGCTGTCCGCTGTAGTGGTTGGTATATTGGGTCCCGATCGATGTGTTTGTTAATGGAGTTTTTGGATGAATGCCATGCCTCTAGGAATTCCGTGGCTGTTCTCTGTCTGGCTTGCCCTATGATAGTAGTGTTGTCCCAGTCGAATTCATGTTGCTTGTTGTCTGCGTGTGTGGCTACTAAGGATAGCTGGTCGTGTCGTTTCGTGGCTAGTTGATGCTCATGTATGCGGATTCTTAGCTGTCTTCTGTCAGGGGAAGGGGTGGAGGTTGGTACAATTAGATCATTTGTCATCTGGATGTGTATATGTATTGGAAGGGTGTAGTGGGATGTGTGCCAAGTGTTGGTAAAACGGACGACGTTAGGTTAGGATATCTGGTCAGCATGGACTAGTTTGACCAAAGGGGTTGTTTTCATGCTGTACGCCTCAGACGACTGACTGTGTGGAGTTTGCACATTATCCCCGTGTCTGCGTGGGTTTCCTCCGGGTGCTCCGGTTTCCTCCCACAGTGCAAAAATGTGCAGGTCAGGTGAATTGGCCATGCTAAATTGTCCGTAGTGTTAGGTAAGGGGTAAATGTAGGGGTATGGGTGATAGGGGGCAGTATCACAGAGTAGAGGGACTGGGGGCTATTCAGCCCATTGGGGCTATACTCTCTCCTTGTGGAGATGGTGCCAGTCTGTCCCAACTCACCTCCCATTTGCCTGTAGTCCTCCAAATCCTTCCTTAAAAGAAGCTAAATTGTGTAGGGGGTAGTGTAATTTTTAAATGGTTAGCTACATTTTAGTTTTTTCTACCTTATAGTAAACACAAGTGCCTTATAGTAAACACAAGCAGACACTCGAAACCGGTGCCGGACCTCCCCCATGTTTT
>NW_025215195.1:32935-36011 GCF_004010195.1 Chiloscyllium plagiosum | reverse complement strand
TTTTCGCACCCGACTTTGCAAAGTTGAATGAAAGGTTTTGGACAGACCCCTCCGTGTCTTTGTTCCTGGGAAGGGAAGTAAAAGTGCCGGAGATGGGGCTGGACAGCCGCATATCTCGCACAATTGCAAATTTGCTTTGACAATAATGACTGAATCTGCATCCAGCTTTGGTCAAACTGATCCAGATGCTTTGAACTTACGGAATAAAATAATGTTCACATTTTTAACCTGCATTATTTGCCAATTACTTGAAAGTAGTTACTAAAATTTGTGACGTTAATAATTTCTCCCTCTAAATTAAATATCCTGGAAAGAAATCTGCTCCTGGTTGACATCACTGCTTAACCTCCTGAGCTCCAAGGAGATTTATCTGACCTTCTGCTAACTCCCCACATAGAGAAACTTATCTTAATTTTAATGTATCAGTGTTATCGAGATGTACAGCACAAAACCAACCATTTGGTCCAACTTGTCCATGCCGACCAGATATTCTAAATTAAACTCCATCTGCCATGATCTTGGAGGATTTGTTGCTGCCACAAGAGATTGCTGTAGTACATGTGAAAGGGCACCAGAAAGACGATAAAATAGAGACCCTGGGGAATCAAATGGCAGATGAACCGGCAAAATTGGCCGGGATGGGGAAGGAAGTAATAAACTACCTGGTAAGGATTCCCCAGATATCGGAAATTACCGAAGTGCCCACGTTTACTGACAAAGAAGAAACTCTTCTTGTGTCTCTGGGGGGTACAAAGGATAGGGAAGGGAAGTGGACCTTCCCCGATGGCCGCCAGCTACTAAATCGACCGTTGACGTGGGACATTATTGCCCGTCTACACCAAGGGGGTCATTGGGGCGCCCAGGCACTGTGTGATGCTTTCCTGCGCCGATATGCTCACCCTGGTCTGTACACGGTAGCCAAGCAGGTCACAGGAGATTGCATAACATGTCGAAAGATTAACAAAAGGGGGCTGCGGCAGCATGCAAGACAAGGGGGTAGGAGTCCGGCCTATAGGCCGTTTGAGTATGTCCAGGTAGATTACACTGAGCTCCCCCCCCCCCATAGGTCGCCTGAAGTATCTATTAGTAGTAGTAGATCACCTGACAGGATGGGTGGAAGCTTTCCCCACTGCCACGGCAACAGCAACTCAGGTTAGCAAAGTTCTACTCGAAAATATCATCCCACGATTTGGGCTGCCCTGCGCTATTGACTCTGACCAGGGGAGCCACTTCACCTCGACCGTCCTCCAGAATGTAGTGCAAGCAATGGGGATTGACTGGGATTTGCACACCCCCTGGCATCCCCCCTCCTCGGGCAAGGTCGAAAGAATGAACCAGACCAACAAAAAGCAGCTAACCAAACTCACTAGTGAAATCGGCCTGCCTTGGACCAAATGCCTACCCCTTGCCCTATTGCAAATTCGCACCCAGCCAAGGCGGGATTTGGGCGCCTCCCCTTTCGAAATGCTGTTTGGCCTTCCGTTCCATGGGCCGAAGGGGGAACCCCCTGTATTCGAGTCTCGGGACATGTTTGTGCAAAAATATGTGGTGGCTCTGGGGTCTGCTCTATCTCGTTTACGCCAACAGGGAATTTTGGCACAGACGCCGCCCCTCGAGTTCGCGGTGCACACCATCAAGCCGGGTCAGTGGGTCCTGATTAAAACCTGGAAGCAACGCACCCTCGAACCAACTTGGGACGGTCCCTTCCTAGTACTTTTGACGACCGAAACGGCTGTCCGTACGGCCGAAAAGGGCTGGACACATTACACGCGAGTCAAGGGACCAGTGCCACAACCGACGGAGGACGAACAAACCTCTCTGACAGAGGCATCTAAGGAACAGAGACCCTGAGAACAGACTAATTGGACTTTGGCGAGTTTAAAGGACTGTGTCCTCCGGCCGGACACGAGTGTTGCAACAAAATGCAGTCAATCGTATTGTTAACTTGCTTTGCCATTATCCTTCGGCTGGGTCATAGTGTGCGTGTTACCCAATTCGGCCTCTGGAAAAAAAACAGGCAGAGGACCGTCGGTGGCTCTCCATCTCCGTCCCCGCCAACAAGCCAACACAGACACTTAGTTTAGACCTATGTGGGTTGGTGCCCTGTGCGACTAAAAGTGAACTGAATCAGACTAAGCGTAACCTAGAGAGAGAAAGGGGATTCCAGGGTCAGACGCTAGTATTACAGTTGCATGGCAAAGAAGGCACCTATAGGCCTCCAGCCCCCGGGGTCCAGGCTATGGTGTCAATTGTCCATGATCCCATCACCCCTGGGCGGAATTGTGAGCAGAATCAGTGCAATCCACTCTACCTGACCATAAAGACCTTGGGGAACAACGGGACGAGCCTTAATGGAACGATCCTGGGTATTAGGGTTGGGGGCCAGGCAGGACAGAAGGGGTTGCAGCTGTGCTGCACAACCATCACGGTCATTGAAGCTGAGTCTGGGACCTCATCCACCCCCGATGAGCAGGAAAAGGTTAGGATAATTGAGGTGATGGACTTGGAAAGGACCTTTGAAATAGAAACGGGATACGGGGAGGCGAATGCCTGGATGGAATGGGGCAAATATACGGTAAGGAGCATGAAAAAGAGTGATTGCTACGCGTGCACGGGTGCCCGTCCTAACCCTCAGGTGGTCCCATTCCCGCTGGGATGGGAGAAACATCCACAAGCCTTGGACTGCATGGTAAGGCTGTACCAGGACCGAGAGGCCTGGAACAACCCCACTTGTCGACGCTTAAGTTTGAAGTTTCCTCCCGTCAGGTCTAAAGGAGCGCCCCGCCCTCCGTCATTCACAGGGGTAACGGGTACGCACCAAGCCTGCGTCTCTCAGACGGGACCGCAATGGGACAATGATGTGGGGACATTTGACAAGTGCAGCAGGTCAATTCGGCGGGTCAACGAAACTACCGGGGGCAGGAATTACTCCCACATTCATGTACCCAGGGCAGACCTCTGGTGGTACTGTGGTGGGAGGATTCTGCGACCGACCCTGCCCCAAAAATGGGCGGGCACTTGTGCAATCGTTCAATTGGCCATCCCATTCACCCTGGCATTCGAAAAACAAGAGCAA
>NW_025215195.1:22921-32391 GCF_004010195.1 Chiloscyllium plagiosum | reverse complement strand
TGCCCCGAAAATGGACGGGCACTTGTGCAATCGTTCAATTGGCCATCCCATTCACCCTGGCATTCGAAAAACAAGAGCAACCCCATTCCAGTGGAAGAACTGAGAGAGCTTTGGAGACCTCTTTCGATGATAACATATATTTAGATGCCATAGGGGTCCCCAGGGGTGTTCCTGACGAATACAAGGCTAGGAACCAGATAGCGGCGGGTTTTGAGTCGTCATTGTTCTGGTGGGTGACCATCAATAAGAACCAATTTCTGGGGCCCAGTATATACACATGGGCTGAACTGCAGGCCATGATGAGAATACTATTTAATTACGATGAAATTGTTATGATCCGGAATAGTGCAATGGCCATTTGGGAGAGGGAGCATCAGGACGGCCCTCAGCGTGGAGAGCAGAAGTACCCCTTAGAGGACCCCCGGTGGGATCATAACGACGCGGGGGGACGGGCCAATATGACAGATCTCAGAAGCCTTATAATCAGGGGGATCCAAACCTGCGTGCCCAAACGGCGGAATTTAGCGAAAGCATTCGAAGTTGGACAGAAAAAGGATGAATCCCCGAGTGAGTTTTTAGACCGTTTGCGGGAGTACATGCGAAAGTATTCAGGTTTAGACCCCGATGGGGAAATAGGCAAGGGCATGCTTAAGGTGCACTTTGTGACTAATTCATGGCCTGACATTCAGAAGAAATTACAGAAAGTGGAGGATTGGGCTGAAAAAGATGTTGCAGAATTATTACGGGAAGCACAGAAGGTGTACGTTCAGAGGGATGTAATAAGGGAGAAACAGAAGACAAAAATGATGGTGGCAGCTGTACGGGAAGCTTGTAAATCCACCGGAATGGGGGAGGGAGTTTATGGGGTGGAAAGAGGAACGTCGAAGGAAAGTTGGAGAGGGAGAGAAGCGAGACAGGGCAGAAGTGAGAGAGGAGGAGTTTATGGATTTGAGCGGCCTCCGATGGCCGGATGTTACCATTGCGGGAAACTGGGACACTTCAAAAGGGATTGTCCCGAGTTTAAAAGGGAAAGAGAAGGGATGTATGAAATGGAGCGTGAACAAATGGATTAGGGAAGTCAGGGGAGGATCGGAACACGGGCCTACCAAGAACCCCTGGTAAATTTACGGGTGGGCCCATTTAGACAAGATGTTACCTTCTTAGTTGGCACAGGCGCCGGCAGGTCCTCAATCCCCCTCCATCCCAGGGGGGTTGGCTTCCAAGCTAAAACATTAAACATTTCAGGAGTTAAGGGTGGGGTTTTTAGTGCGAAAATATTCGAACCACAACCCTTGCGGCTGGAGGAGGAGGAGCTCCAGGTGGAACTCCTTCACCTCCCCCATCTTCCCTATGGGTTGTTGGGACGGTATTTGATAGTCCGTTTCGGATTACGAATAGAAGTGGGAGAAGAGGATGAATTAGCCGTTACCATGTCATACCTTAGTGAGTCCCGATTGACAGAGATAGACCCTAGGGTTTGGGTCGCCAAAGGGAGCCGGGGGGGACTCGCAATTCGACCTGTGGAGGTAAAATTAAAACCCCAGAGCCCCGACGTCAGAGTGCACCAATACCCCATCTCTTGGGAAGGGAGGCAGGGCCTGAAGACAGTTATGGAAGACCTAATAAAAGATGGTTTGGTAGAGCCCTGTATGTCACGATACAATTCCACCATCCTGCCGGTCCGGAAGTCGGACGGGAGCTACAGAATGGTCCAAGACCTAAGGGAAGTAAATAAAATTGTCCAAGTACGGCACCCTGTGGTACCGAACCCATACACTATTCTGGGGCGAATACCCCCGGACCACGGCTGGTTTAGTGTTATAGACTTAAAGGATGCCTTCTGGGCGTGTCCCCTGGACAAGGACAGTAGGGATTTTTTTGCTTTTGAATGGGAGGATCCTGTTACTGGCAGAAAACAGCAGTACGGGTGGACCGTGCTCCCCCAAGGATTCACTGAGTCCCCGACTCTGTTCGGGCAGATTCTGGAACAATTATTGGAGGGACTAACCTTGTCCCCGGCCCTTAAGCTTATACAGTACGTGGACGATCTCCTTTTATCCGGGCCCACGGAGGAGGACGTCCTACTTGGGACTAATGCCCTCTTAAATTACCTAGCTGAGAAGGGGTTAAGAGTGAGTCAGAAGAAGCTCTAATATGTCGAGAAAGAGGTTAAGTACCTGGGACACTTGATAAGCCAGGGACAGAAACGAATAAGTCCGGAAAGAGTGCGGGCAATAATTGAACTAGGCCTCCCAACGACCAAAAGGTAGTTGCGGAAGTTCTTGGGACTCTTAGGCTATTTTCGGTTATGGATAGATGACTATGCCCCCCTTACTAAAGACTTGTACCTAAAACTCATTGAGGAGGCACCCAATAGAATAAAATGGGAGGAGGAGGAGAAAATGTTAATTGGAATTCTAAAAGAAAAATTGATGACCGCACCTGTTTTAAGCTTGCCGGATTTTAGTAAGACATTTCGTCTCTTTGTGAACTCCAGAAAGGGAACCGCTCTTGGAGTATTGACCCAGGATTGGGGGGGGAGAAAGGAAGCCCGTCGCTTTCCTGTCAAAAATTCTGGATCCAGTCTCCCGAGGGTGGCCGGAGTGTGTCCAAGCGGTGGCAGCCACGGCAAAGCTGGTAGAGGAAAGCAGGAAGTTGACTTTCGGGGCCCCCTTGACAGTCACTACTCCCCACCAGGTTAGAGCCATCCTGAATCAGAAGGCCGGGAGGTGGTTGACTCACTCGAGAATTCTGAAATATGAAGCCATATTGTTAGACCGAGAAGACCTCCGAATAGAAGTCGGGGGCTGCCAGAACCCGGCGGACTTTCTTTGGAAAGGGGAAGGGGAGGAGGAACTGGAACACTGCTGTTCAGACATAATAGAGTACCAGAGTAAAGTGAGGGAAGATCTGAGGGACACCCCTTACATGCAGGAAGGCGGTGGTACATTGACGGGTCCTCTCGAGTGACAGATGGGAAAAGACACAACGGTTATGCAGTCATTACTGAGACTGGTTGGGAATTAGTGGAAAGTGGATGGCTTCCGAATGCCTGGTCTGCACAAACGTGCGAATTGTACGCCTTGCACCGGGCTTTGAGGAATTTAAAGGGAATAGCCGGGACAATCTACACTGACTCTAAGTATGCCTTTGGGGTAGTACACACCTTTGGGAAGATCTGGAAGGAAAGGGGAATGATAAATAGCAGAGGAAAGGACGTGATTTGTGACGTTAATAATTTCTCCCTCTAAATTAAATATCCTGGAAAGAAATCTGCTCCTGGTTGACATCACTGCTTAACCTCCTGAGCTCCAAGGAGATTTATCTGACCTTCTGCTAACTCCCCACATAGAGAAACTTATCTTAATTTTAATGTTTCAGTGTTATCGAGATGTACAGCACAGAAACCAACCATTTGGTCCAACTTGTCCATGCCGACCAGATATTCTAAATTAATCTCGTCCCATTTGACAGCACTTGGCCCATAACCTTCTAAACCTTTCCTAAACCCAAATCAGATGCCTTTTATCTGTTGCAATTGTACCAGCCACCACACTTTCTCTGGCAGCTCATTACATACACATACCACGTTCAGCTTGATAACATTGCCCCTCAGATCCCTTATAAATTGTTTCCTCACTCCTTAAAAGCCTGCGCCCCATAGATTTGGACTCACCTAACCTGGGAATAAGACCCTGGTTGTTCATCCTATCCATGTCCCTCACAATTGTATCAACCACTGAGGTCACCTCTCAGCATCCGATGCTCCAGGGAAACCAGCCCCAGCCTATTCAGCCTATCCCTATATAGCTGAAACCCTCAACCCTAATAACATCTTTTCTGAACCCTTTCAAGTTTCACAATATCATTCCGATAGCGGGGAAACCAGGACTGAAAGCAGAATTCCAGAAGTGACTGAATCAATGTGCTGAACAGCTACAAAATGCCGTCACAACTCCTGTACTCAATCCACTAACCAGTAAAGGCAAGGATAGTAAATACCTTCTTCACTACCCTGCCTATCTATGATTCCACTTTCAAGGAACTATGAACCTGCACTCCAAGATCTCTTTGTTCAGCAACGCTCCCCAGGACCTTCCCATTAAGTGTATAAGTCCTGCCCTGATTTGATTTTCCAAAATGAAGCACCTCACATTTTTCTGAATTAAACTCCATCTGCCACTCCTCAACCCATTTGTTTGAAGTCCCATTGTAATCTGAGGTAACCTTCTTCCCTGTCCACTGCACCTCCAATTTTGGTATTTATGTAAAGTCACTGACCATACCTCCTATATTCACATGGAAAACATTTACACAAATGATGAAAAGCAGTGGACCCAGCAATGATCCTTACAGCATATTGCTCATAGAACATAGAACATTAAAGCACAGTACAGGCTCTTCGACCCTCGATGTTGCGCCGACCTGTCATATCAATCTGAAGCCCATTTAACCTACACTATTCCATGTACTTCCATATGCTTGTCCAATAACGACTTAAATGTACTTAAAGTTGGTGAATCTACTACCGTTGCAGGCACAGCATTCCCTACCCTTAGTACTCGGAGTAAAGAAATTACCTCTGACATCTGTCCTATATCCATCACCCCTCAATTTAAAGCTATGCCTCCTCGTGCTCGCCGTCACCATTCTTGGAAAAAGGCTCTCCCTGTCTACACAACCTAACCTTCTGATTATCTTGTCTGTCTCTATTAAGTCACGTATCAACCTTCTTCTCTCTAACGAAAACAGCCTCAAGTCCCTCAGCCTTTCCTCGTAAGACCTTCCCTCCATACCAGGCAAGCATCCTAATAAATCTCCTCTGCACCCTTTCCAAAGCTTCCACATCCTCCCTCTCATGTGGGGAACAGAACTGTACACAATACTCCAAGTGCAGCCTCACTAGAGTTTTGTACAGCTGTAGCATAACCTCATGGTTCCGGAACTCGATCCCTCTATTAATAAAAGCTAAAACACTGTATGCCTTCTAAACAGCCCTGTCAACCTCGGTGGCAACTTTCAAGGATCTGTGTACCTGGACACCGAGATCTCTCTGCTCATCTACTACCAAGAATCTTACCATTAGCCCAGTACTTTGCTTTCCAGTTACTCCGACCAAAGTGAATCACCTCACACTTGTCTGCATTAAACTCCATTTGCCACCTCTCAGCCCAGTTCTGCAGCTTATCTAAGTCTCTCTGTAACGTACAACATCCTTCGTCACTATCCACAACTCCACCGACCTTAGTGTTGTCTGCACATTTACTAACCCACCCTTCTACGCCCTCATCCAGGTAGTTTATGAAAATGACGAACAGCAGTGGACCCAACACCGACCCTTGCGGTACACCACTGGTAACTGGACTCCAGGATGAACATTTCCCATCAATCAACACTGTCAGCTTTCAGCAAGCCAATTACTGATCCAAACTGCTATATCTCCCACAATCCCATCCTTCCGCATTTTATACAATAGTCTACTGTGGGGACGTTCTCGAACGCCTTGCTGAAATTCACATATACTACATCAACCGGTTTACTCTCATCTACCTGTTTGGTCACCTTCTCAAAGAACTCAATAAGGTTTGTGAGGCACGACCTACCCTTCACAAAACGGTGCTGACTATCCCTAATCAAATTATTCTTTTCTGGATCCTATCTCTTATAACCTTTTCCAACACTTTACCAACAATTGAATAAGGCTCACTGGTCTAGGGTTGTCTCTACTCCCCTTCTTGAGCAGGGGAACCACATTTGCTATCATCCAGTCTTCTGCCACTATTCCTGTAGACAATGATGATTTAAAGATCAATGCCAAAGGCTCGGCAATCTCCTCCTTGGCTTCCCAGAGGATCTTAGGATAAGTCCACTGGGCCGGATGGGTTTTATCTATTTTCACACTCTGCAAGGTTTCTAATACCTCTTCCTTATGAACCTCAATCCCACCTAGTCTAGTAGCCTGTATCTCAGTACTCTCAACAACATTGTCGTTTTCTAAAGTGAATAATGTTGAAACATATTCATTTAGTGCTTCCCCTATATCCTCTGACTCCACACACAATGTCCCACTACTATCCTTGGTTGGCCCTAATCTAATTCGTCATTCTTTTATTCCTTAAATACCTATAGAAAGCCTTAGGGTTTACCCTGATCCTATCTGCCAACAATTTCTCATGTCTCCTCCTGGCACTTCTGAGCTCTTTCTTTAGGATTTTCCTGGCTACCTTGTAACCCTCGAGCGCCCTAACTGAGCCTTCACATCTCATCCTAACATAAGCCACCTTCTTCCTTTTGTAGAGAGGTTCCATTTCCTTTGTAAACCACAGCTCCCGCCTGACAGGTATATACTTATCTAGGACAAACAGGAGCTTTTCCTTGATCTTTGAGGGTCCCTGTTCTCTGCCTGGTTACTCGTTTATCCTTAGTGTATTTCTGGAATCTCTGGATTCTCTGGGAACCTATTTCCCAAAGCTCTCTCATGTCCCGTTTTTGCTCACCTGTTTTCCCTCGAGTATACTCGTACTGCCCTGACACTCCTCCAGGAATTCACACAAATACAGATGTCTGAACTGCCATATCCCTACTTCATTTTCTTGACGAGACCCTCAATTTCTCTTGACAGGCAGCATTCCCTATACTACCTGTTAAAGCCTTAACAGGATCATACTGTCTGTGTACTCTCATTGTCGCAGGCCTATGGAAGCAATGCCAGATGAGGACAGAGAAGCAATCATTCTCAGTAAAGAGGTAGCGTTGGGAAAGATAACAGCCTAAAGATAGATGGGTCGCCTGGCCGTGATGGAATGCATCCCAGTGGACGTTAACAGATGGCAGAGGGTAAATAGCAAATGCACTAGAGATAATTCACTAACATTTGCTGGACTCTGGGACAGTTCTGAAAGATTGGCAAGCTACAAATGTGATGCGAATATTTTAAAATGGACCTGTTAGCATAACTTATTTTGTGGGGAAAATGCCCGATCTCTTAAGGAAGAAATAGTGAGCTATGTGGATAGAAATTATCTCATTGAGCAGACACAGTATCTATTCATGAAAGGTAGGCTTCACTAAGATGAGTGGTAGAGCAATGTCTGCAGAGGCCACTGTAAGTCTGCACAGGGATACAGATAGGTTAAGTGAGTGGGTAAGGATCTGGCACATGGAGGACAAGGTTGGGAAATGTGAAGTCATCCATTTTGGTCAGACTAACAGCAAACTGATGATGAAAAGGTGAAAACTTGCAGCATGCTGCTGTACAGAGGGAGCTGGGTGTCCTTGTGCATGAATCACAGGAAGTTGGTTTGCAAGTACAGCAGGTAAATAAGGCAGAGAAGGGAATATTGTCCTTCATTGCTTGAGGGATGGTTATGCTGCAGCTATACAGAGTGCTGGTTAGGTCACACCTGGAGTACTGTGTACAGGTTTGGTCCCCTTACATTAGCAAGGATGTACTGGCACTGGAGGGAGTACAGAGGAGAGTCACTAGTTTCAGTCATGATTTCAGAGGGTTAGCGTATGCGGAGAGATTGAGGAAACTGGTAGTATGCTCATTGGAATTTCGAAGTATGGGAGGTTGGATATGAAAAAAAAAATAACGGAGTAGATAAGATAGAAGCAGGGAGGTGATTTCCGCTGGGGGTGGGGTTCAAACGAGGGAACAGAGCATCAAAATAAGGGGGTATCAGATTTGGAGTGAGTTCAGGATGGACTTCTTCAGCTAAATCTGCGAATCTGTGGAATTTGCTGCTGAGTGCAGCAGTTTAGGTTATCGACTTGACTATCTTTAGGTCAAAAGGTAGGTTTGTGAACAGGAAAGGAATTAAGGATTATGGTGAGAGGTCAGGAATGTGGAGGTGAGGCCATGAAAAGCTCAGCCTGGAATCTATTGAATGGCAGAGCAGGCTTGAGGGGTCAGGTAGCCTACTCCTACTCCTCTTCCTTATGTTATGTTCCCACTTTCCAGCCGTCCCTTTTCCTGGGAATAGCAAAGGAATATTGAAAGTTCTCGCCTTGTACTGTCAAAATTCACCTTTGTCCAATTTAGAACACTATTTAGATCTGGTCTATTATTTTCTGTAGCTATTTTAAAACTAGTAGAATTATCAGAGAATCCTGACAGCGTGGAAGTAGGCCATTCAGCCCATCACAACCACACTGACCCTCAGAAACTCCTACCTTACCACTGTAATGCTGCATTTCCCATGGCTAATCCACCTAGCCTGCACATGCCTGAACACTATGGGCAATTTCACATGGCCAATCCACCTAACCTGCAGATCTCTGGGCAATATGGGCAATTCAGCCTGGAATATCCACACAACCTGCATATCTTTAGATAGTGGGAGGAAACCAGAGCAAACAGACGAAACCCAGCAGATAATAACAAGGTGATCATCCCTTTCTTATTTCCCAGTTCCACCAAAATAGCTTCACTGGACGTACTCCCAGGAATATCCTCCCTAAGCACAACTGTAATGCTACTCCTAAACAAAAAGGCCACTCTGCCTCCTCTCATGTCCCCCTTTCTATCCTTCCTCTTGCATCGATACCCTGGAATATTAAGCTGCCAGTCCTACTCATCACTGTGCAACGTTTCTGTAATACTCATGATATCATAGTCCTATGTTCAAAACCATTCCCTGAGCCCATCTGCCTTCCCTGTCAGGCCTCTTGCATTGAAGTAAATGCAGTGTAACTTGTCAGTTCTACCTTGTTCAGTGCCTTGCCCTTGCCTGCCTTAACTGACTTCTGAACTGTACCAGCCTCAGACATACCTCTTTTCTCACTATCTCTTTGGATTTACCCCACACCCTCACTGGATTAATGCCTCCCGAGTAACACTAGCAAATCTCCCTGCCTGGATATTAGACACTTTCCAATTCAGGTACAATCCATCCTTCTTATGCAGGTCAACTCTACTCCAGAGGAGATTACAATGATCAAAAGATGTGAATCCTTCTGCCCTACACCTCCTTAGCCAATCTTTCATCTCCTCCATCCTGCTATTCCTACTCTCACTAGTATGTACCACCGGGAGTAATGCAGATATTATGACCGAGGACCTACTTTTTATAGTCCAGGCTAATTTGCTATATTCTCTCATCAGGACTTCATCTTTTCCCCTTCCTATGTCATTGGTACCAATGTACAATGACCTCCCACTGGTCATTCTTCCCTTTGAGAATATTCCGCTACCTGTCCGAAACATCCTTGACCCTGGCACCAGGGAGATGCCATCCCATTCTGATGTCTCACTGTCAGCTGCAGAAACAGCAGTCTGTGCCCGACTAGAGAGTCCCTTATCATCATTGAGCGTTTGGAACCTGATAGACCTCTCATTACAGTAAAGCCATTCTCAGTGGCAGTAAATTGGCTGTCAGTGCAACATTCCCCTCAGAGTCTATGACCACCTACATTATCCAAAATAGTATGCTTGTTTCAGATGGGGATAGCCACAGGAGACTCCTGCT